>NW_018407733.1:1617633-1620087 GCF_002113885.1 Mizuhopecten yessoensis | reverse complement strand
ATTGTCAAAGGACAAATGGATTGGGCAGCAGGCATAGCCTATTTAAGCCCTTTCCAAACATAGTAACAGACAGTGGTACACGCATAGACATAGACATTAGAACACATACAAACACATATAAACAAGTTGGTATTATCAAATTAATAATCAAATTAGGGGAAACAACTACTAATACTCATTTTTATTATAACTGAATCTAATGGTTTAAATTCTAACCTTTTATTTTGATATTGAAAAGACATATAAAATATATACCGGTATATACATATTATGAAGAGAAAAGAAAAATAATTTGTTGATGGAGCTGCATGTATAAACATTTGATGGGATTAAATTACAGCACCCAACAGATACAGGCCAAAAAGTCCATTGTATCACACAAGGCCGTCCACTGATGAGTTTGGAAATTCAATCCCACCAACTAGTTCAATTTATGCACATTAAACACAGGTTAGATCTATTATTAACATGTTGTAAAGCTTTATATTCTTATTTATGTAGTTGTTTCCCAATATTTTTTAATAAAACTAGTATAACTGGTCTTCTGAACCCCAGCCCCCTCACTAACAATATTTAAAAATAAACAATGAAGACAAATAGGAAATATTAATATTAATATTCATGTACCATTTTTGGAAATCAGAAGAATTACATTGAAAAAAAATAAAATGTAAATAAATAAATAAAGTGTAAATAAATAAAATGTCAAATTTCATTCAAAATTGAAGTTAAATGTCCTGAATCTTCTAGAACTTAAAATGTAATTCGATATAGATAGGAGAATATGTTTATTTTCATTTTCATCACATCTCTCACAACCATTAAGCATGACATCTAATGATAAATGGTTGTGATTTTCATGGAATATATTGTGAAAAAGTAGAATACGATATTCAGTGTATTTGATACAATCATGGAAGTAATGAGATGCTGTTTCAAATCTAGAACCACAAGAACATGCAGACGATTCAGTAAGATAATCTTTCTGACGGTCATTATTTAGGTTACTGGCCTCATTTCTCAACTGACAGAGAATAATATTAGTTTCCCTATTTCCTAAAAACTTAAAGACTAAAAAAACTAAAACTAAAACTTAAAACTTGTTCCTGTGTTTGAATTTGGAATAGGTGTTATTAACTTTTTGAACTGATAGGCGGAACGAATATTTTGAAGGTCTGAAGCGATATTATTTATTTCATTAAACATGGATGGAAAAAAGCTATTAAGTTAACAGTTCGACAAACAGGATGATCAAATGTTCTAACTGATCTAAGGGGATATCTAGCTAGTGTGGGATCAGGAAAATGTGACTCAGTGATTTCTTTCAGATAATATGGAGTTTCATTATTCATAATCTTGTACATCAGCATCATTTTATGTTGTTTTCTCCTACTTTCAAGAAGAACCAAGCCTAATTCTTTGTACAAGATATTGTGGGGGGTGCCTCTACGCAGTCCTGTAATTATTCTCGCAGCCTCTAGCTGGACTGACTCTAACAGATTATTTAGATTTTGTGAACAATGATCCCAAACAACATCTGCATATTCTAGTATAGGTCTAATATATGATGTATACATTGTGGTTAATGACTGTCTTTCTAGATTATGTTTCATCATCCTTAAAATATTAATTCTTTTGTATGCTTTTTGGTAAATATCATTAATTTGGTCATTCCACTTAGCATCATCACTGAATGTCAAGCCATGATGTTTATGTGTTCGGCTGACAGTAACAGGTTCATCATAAAAATATACATTTGGGTGATGAGTATTGGTAAGCTTACATGTAAAAACGCGATTGTGGTTGATTATGTATTATGTTCATCTAGACTTGTAAAAAATGTACATGAATTTGATATTTTAGACTTTAATTCCTTAATATCTGATGTAAATTGACCAATTTCATTAACTTAACAATTTAATAACATTTTAAACACCTGTGTAACAAACAACCAAACCCCACAATCTGGAGAAAGAATTAACCGATGGAAAACAGAGAAAACACATGATTACTTTAATAATATTGATGATGATTTAGTAAAAGATATTACTGATATGATTGACAATTGTACAGATCCATATGAATTGAATGTTGACGAACTTGTTGATAATTGTAGTAATATTTTATTACATGCTGCTAAAAAAACACTTGGCACAAAACCCTATACTGCTAGTAAGCGTGAGAAGTCAGTCGCCCCCAAGAAACCTTGATTTGATTTTAATTGTCGAAATGCTAGAAAAAAAATACCGCCTATGTAAAGAGTGCGGACGACCTGAACATTCCACTGTATGTTTGTCATACACTACAGAGTTACAGTGTGTAAAGAGTGAGGACTTGATTTGATTTTAATTGTCGAAATGCTAGAAAAAAAATACCGCCTATGTAAAGAGTGCCGACGACCTGAACATTTCACTGTATGTTTGTCATACACTGCAGAATTACAGTGTGTAAAGA
>NW_018407733.1:1611383-1611829 GCF_002113885.1 Mizuhopecten yessoensis | reverse complement strand
GGACGACCTGAACATTTCACTGTATGTTTGTCATACACTACAGAAGTGTGAGGACGAACTGAACATTCCACTGTATGTTTGTCACACACTGCAGAATTACAGTGTGTGAAGAGTTATGACGACCTGAACTTTCCACTGTATGTTTGTCACACACATCAGATTTACAGTGTGTTAAGAGTGAGGACGACCTGAACATTTCACTGTATGTTTGTCATACACTACTGAGATATGATACCTCTAACGTGGCTATATCTGTTTCCTGACCAGTCCTCTAACGTGGCTATATCTGTTTCCTGACCAGTCCTCTAACCTGGCTGTATCTGTTTCCTGACCAGTCCTCTAACCTGGCTATATCTGTTTCCTGACCAGTCCTCTAACCTGGCTATATCTGTTTCCTGACCAGTCCTCTAACGTGGCTATATCTGTTTCCTGACCAGTCCTCTAAC
>NW_018407733.1:1604953-1610291 GCF_002113885.1 Mizuhopecten yessoensis | reverse complement strand
TGGCTATATCTGTTTCCTGACCAGTCCTCTAACGTGGCTATATCTGTTTCCTGACCAGTCCTCTAACGTGGCTATATCTGTTTCCTGACCATACACTACTGATATATGATACCAGTCCTCTAACGTGGATATATCTGTTTCCTGACCATACACTACAGATATATGATACCAGTCCTCTTACGTGGCTATATCTGTTTCCTGACCATACACTACTGAGATAATTATGATAACAGTCCTTTAACGTGGCTATATCTGTTTCCTGACAAGTCCTCTACCGTGGCTATATCTGTTTCCTGACCAGTCCTCTAACGTGGCTATATCTGTTTCCTGACCATACACTACTGAGATATGATACCAGTCCTCTAACGTTGCTTTATCTGTTTCCTGACCAGTCCTCTAACGTGGCTATATCTGTTTCCTGACCATTCCTCTAACGTGGCTATATCTGTTTCCTGACCATACACTACAGAGATATAATACCAGTTCTTATACGTGGCTATATCTGTTTCCTGACCATACACTTCAGAGATATGATACCAGTCCTCTAACGTGGCTATATCTGTTTCCTGACAAGTCCTCTACCGTGGCTATATCTGTTTCCTGACAAGTCCTCTAACGTGGCTATATCTGTTTCCTGACCATACACTACTGAGATATGATACCAGTCCTCTAACCTGGCTATATCTGTTTCCTGACCAGCCCTCTAACATGGCTATATCTGTTTCCTGACTAGTCCTCTAACGTGGCTATATCTGTTTCCTGACCATTCCTCTAACGTGGCTATATCTGTTTCCTGACCAGTCCTCTAACGTGGCTGTATCTGTTTCCTGACCAGTCCTGACCAAGTTATGTTGAGTACTGTGGACAAGATATTTCAGTATTACTAAAGAGGAAGGGAGAGCCCCCTCCTCGACAGTATTTATATTTACCCAATTAAAACTTTACTACCAGTAACCATAAGACCGTGCTATTGTTATTAATACATGTGTCTTGCTGCTATTTCCCCTTCATGATTATTAGCCATCAGTTAAAATCCAAAAAAGTATATTCGTAAAAGGGTTACTTTTACTTTAGTAATTGAATTAATTGGGATGTGTTTGTCCAGGTCGATTTTTTATGCAAAGTTAAATCTGAGGAAATATTTAAGTTATGTCGGGTAGATAACCCGTTACTAAATATACAGCGACAACCTAGCTCCCACACCAGCGTGTACAAGGTAACGATTGCACCCTTCACAAGATGCCTTACCTGATGGTGGCGACAAAGGAAGTGACGTTTCCCAGGTAAAATGATGAGATACGGTGTATGCCAAATGAAAGACGACAAGACGGCTGGTTATTGGAAGGGGTAGTCAAGTAACAGTCGGACATCTGTAGCGAAGAGATGATGGTGACACTTATTCAGTTTGTAATATCGACACTAGGAAGTGCTATGCTATGAACCTTATACTCTTACAATAGCAGCATTTTCTTCTTCTATAGGAATTAGAGCATAACGGAAGAGTGTATCGGTTTGGGTACCATCTTGAAATTAAAAACGTTGAAAACACGCTCAACAAAAGTCTTGTTACTTGGGTCAGGTTGCATGGCTATAGAAATCATGACGAGTACATTTTAAGAAATAGTTTGTTAATTCTCAATGAATACTTGACTTAGGCTGACCTATCCCATCTCCTTTTGGGACGATGTGTGGTCGGATTAGGCGTTCTGACCAATATGCATGGCAGATAGATGTCCAGCGTTGGAAAACTCTGAAATTTGAAAACTCAAAACCGATAAAACGACGACAAAATATTAACAAAAACAAAAAGGTTTAACAGACACCCACAAAATATACAAGGATGATAAGACCAAGTGTTCCAAAAGGTTTAGCGTCTTCTGGTTCATCGACGACACCCATCGTAAACATTTTACTCAAATCCTGGTAATGAAACGTTCCCGAAGAGGAATCTGGGGTGTTGACAAAAAAATCGTCATTTCAATCACAGAAGTAAACAGAATATCGACTTGCATCTCTCAAAACCGGATGCCTAAAGTTTGTCCGTCAGCAGTCGACATCTGATTGAATTGCGGTAATCGGAGCAGGTCCTTGGATATCGATTTAATATCCACATGGAAACACCGTATATGAAATAAACAGGGATTGAATTATTAAGAAAGTTAATAATAATGTCCATAACCACTGTGTGTTAACGACACCCGATATCGCTACTAGGCAGGCGCTGATCACACCAAGTGGGCTTCTGTTGCAGGTAAACATTTTTTTATTTTATTTTCCTTACTTCAGAGGCGTGTATGTTCTTAAGGCTTTTTGAATCAATTCCTCACATTTTCAGCAATGGCTTAAACCACAGAGAACATTCGTGTACGGGTCAATTTTTCTTCTAGACTTGCAAACACACCGCCTGGTATATCAGGTGTCTGAATTAATATTTGTAGTGGTTTTTTTTGGAAAAAATTTCAATACCTATAAGTAACTAATATGTAAATGCATTTAATACATTTATCGTACTTTCGAACTCGTTGTAAAATATGAGGAATATGCTGACATAATTTCATAGCATTGTACGGCGACTTGCAATTTGCATGATGCCGTACAGTAATATAAAAACAAACATTCCAGTTGCCGTACAGTTCAAGGAAATACGTTTGACGATATTTCATTTAATACAATGCTTTCACTGACACAATAAATGAGTGTAATGTAGATACATCTTTATTTAGTTGTAGGCAGTAAAGTATGTGGAGGGGAGTACTACAAGTGTTAATTCAGCCACGTACTATACCAGACTACGTGTTTGTAAGTCTGGAAGAAATATTGACTCATGTATAAACGTTTTCTATGGTTTAAGTAAACGCTGAAAATGTGAGGTATTGATCCAAAAAGCATCAAGCACATAACAGCCTCTGAAGTAAGGAAAATAAAGAAAAAAAAATCACCTTCAACTGCAGTCCACCTCGTGTGATCACCGCCTTCCTGATAGCAATATTCGGTGTCGTTAACACACAGCGATAACAATAGGAATATGGGTCTCGGATTTGCTTCGGTCTGTTTTGCCTTGGCGGGTGACTGGTTCACAACACTCGTATACTCATTCTTTCCTCGAACCTTTATCCGATATCTAAGTTATCTTAATGTATAACGATAAAAAAAGCCCAGAAGAAAGGTGCAAGAAAACACTGGGGTGATGTTTTTGTGAAAAAAAGAAAATGACGTTGGACACAACCCTAACACAAAGGGACAAACAGTCACCATGAACCAATACTACATCGTCATCATATACATAACATAACTAGGTTCACTGTTAATGCATTTAAACACGTGGTCTTTCTCACGTCAGATAACAAATAGAACAAGCCGGATACTTAGTTTTGCATATCAATGATTCATGTCGGACTGTAGCAGGCCTACAGGTCAAGGAAGGAAGTGTCCGCGGGCAAGTCAACACAACATTCAAGGGTAAAAACAAGTAAATATAACTTTCTACAAGATAGTCCAATTTCATTTATTTTTATTAAAACAACAGTTGAAACACGTGACTGATAGAAAAATCAATTAGTTTCAAGTTTTTATTCGAACTTTAGGCCTTAGGCCCATCAGTATATAATATATATATATATATACACAATACACAATGTATAGAGAATTATTGATTCTCTGAAATAAATACAATGGACATTGATATGTGAAAAAAATAAGGGTTTCTTAATTTGTTTGCTTCAAATATACATTTTCCTAGCATGCATAATCTTCACAATTTTGGACACTTAACAACTGGATAGCTTTAAAAACAGAAGGATTTTTCAAATAATATTTCTTAATAAACCATTCTCTAAGATTTTTACAATTACTGCAGATCAATAAAAGATGGTATTCATCTTTTACATCAGTGGAGTTACATTCTCTACAATGTCGTTGCTCCCTAGGTATATTTCTATATCTTCCAGCCTCTATAGCCAGTGTGTGGGTAGACGTACGAATTCTAGTAGTACAAATTTGATATTTTGTAGAAATATATTTGGTGAGATAAAACTGGAGAGAAAAAAACTGTTCCAAAAGGTGTTTATATAGGAAACATTTTGGTGAAATTTCTATAGAAGCTCGTATAGTCTGTTTACTTAAAAATCGTCAGTAATTTGACTCGATTTTCTCCGATAGAACCAGAATCAATATTGCCAGATGCTACTTCCTATTTTCGTGCTGTGAAAAGCCAACTTATCGTTTTATACCTATAAAGAGATATTTATACATATAAACTTTATTTGTTTTACAATAATGATGAAACACGTTATTTCAACGTATAGTAATCACTCTTGTTGGCCCGTATTTTATTGCACGTAGGGGTCTTATAAACAATAAAAATAGTTCATATAATCCTTTCCATGTGGGAGATATCTCTATCACACTTGAACATTTATTTTAAATATTTTGTAATAAATATATTTCATTTAAAGACATTTACATGTATTTCATTCAGAATTGTCTTTTCTTTATTTCAAGCTATATCTATTTCATTTTTTTCTAGTTCATTCCAAGTTATTCTAAGATGTTTTCATTTCATTTGAAATATTTTTATTTCATACTTCCGCAATCTATAGATATAAAGTGTTATGCTGGCTGACAATAATCCTAATACCTTTGGGCAATCGTTCGCGGACCATACAATTGTATATTCACGTTAAAGCCCTAAAGACATACTCTTAAAAAAAATCGTCACTTTCAGTATCGCAAGAGGCCATATGTACACAACACCAGTATGGAACGAAGCACCATCTAGTTAATAATTGGTAGAGTTCTCAGTAATGTATTTTCTTTGATATTTTTTACACTTCAACAATGGTACCCCCATGATTCTAGTAACTGGAAAAAATAATATTCAAATATAATCTAGAACAAGAGGCCCAAGAGAGCCTGTATCGCTCACCTGAATATTTAAGCAGTCATAGCAAAATATTCTCATTAAATATTATATTGCACTAAAAATATTTCCCTCGCAAACTTTGTTGGCTCCATCTGTTGAAACTACCAGCAAAATATTATTATAAGATTCTATGCTTTTTGATTCTTCTTCAGAAGTTGCTTGACATATTTTTCCCTGTGATCTTGTCAGTAGGTCAATGTCATTTTCCTTCTCAAATTGGTTAGCTCTATTCCAAAAAGCTACCAGCCAAATCTTATGAATCCATTCCTTTTAGTTCTCAAGAACAAATCCATTAAAATGTTGTTGACCTCTGTGACCTCTAAAGTAGGTTGAGGTCATTTTCATTTGCAAACTTTGGTGAGCTCTATCCCGGGAAGTCACCAGCCAAATATTATAATTTTATGCCTTTTAATTCTT
>NW_018407733.1:1473168-1604439 GCF_002113885.1 Mizuhopecten yessoensis | reverse complement strand
AGGAAGCCATCAGCCAAATATGAAGATTCTATACCTTTTAATTCTTCAGAAGAAGTCGTTTGAAGTTTTTGACATATTTGACCCCTGTGACCTTGAAAGCAGGTCAAGGTCATTTTCGTTCTCAAACTTTGTAGGGCTCCTACCAACGAAGCTTTCAGCCAAATATCATGACTCTAGGCCTGTCCGTTCTTCAGAAGAAGTTGTTTAAAGAAAAAGTTGACGGACGAGGACGCACGGACGGACGGACGGACGGACAGACAGACGGAAGACGGACGGACGCCGCGCCACGGCATAAGCTCACTTGGCACTTCGTGCCAGGTGAGCTAAAAATGTGTCAGACTGCATAAATGATAGATATGACCCTCATCCCCCTACATCGACCCCATTATTCTACCCCCACACACCACCCCTGCAGGTTGGGAATCGGGAAAAGTGTATCGTAGGAGGCGACTAATGGGGGAACCCCCTGCAGAATTGGCGATTTGCGTTGGTGTCCTTTATTTGGGGACACAAAAGCTACCACAATAAATCTGCTGCACCCATTGCAATATTTGGGATCTTTATCTTTCTTTCTACATCTAACTACCTTTTATTTCCTAACGCCTTGCTTGGCAACACCTCACTTTTGGCCTTAATGTTGAGCGTTCGCCCATGTGAGGAAGGTAATGGGCTCTGTCCCCTGGCCGGGACATACCAAAGTCCTTAAAAATGGTAGTTGTTATTTCCTGCTTAACGTTCAGCATTTAGGGAATGACAACAACTGCTTCACCCGTTGTCAGTATAATGTGACCGGGCGGAATGCTGTGCTGGGTTCCTTCGGCATGGTATTTCAGTGATATAGCACTATAAAGTCACATGGAGGCAGGTCCTTAAATGACCTTAGCTGTTAAAAGGACGTTAAACAAAATTTCCCCCCCCCCCCCACACACACACGCACGTTACCTCCCCTCATCCCTTTCCCCAATATACGCTTTGCTCCTCCTAGCGAGAAGTCTTCCGATATGTAAAACCAAAGTGTCCAGATTATCGAAGTTTCACTTCACAAATTCAAATGTCTGGACTAACGAGGGACCCATCAAAGATTGTCTGGACTATCAAAGACCCGTTGTACACAAAGTGTTCACACTATACAAGTTTTGCTCTGAACGCAGACCAGTGTCCTGACTGTCAAGGTTCTACTCACAGACATTCAACATATCCGCAATGTCGAGGTTCTAATACTTTAATAAGTAAAAGTGTCCGGACTAACAAGGTTCCATCAAACATACATCATAAAATGTCCGGACTAACAAGGTTCCATCAAACATACATCATAAAGTGTCAGGACTAACAAGGGTCCATCAAACATACATCATAAAGCGTCCGGACTAACAAGGTTCCAGCAAACATACATCATAAAATGTCCGGACTAACAAGGTTCCATCAAACACTCATCTAAAGTTAAAGATGAACTTAAAGCAAAGCCTCGGGTCTCCTGCTCAATATTTTATCCCTTGGGTTTGAATAACCGTATTCATACCTCACATCAGCGATGGATTCTATGAATACACAACCTATTGTTTCCTCGCTAACGAGAGTATCCATAGATATAACTCTACCAACTTATGTCCGGACCGGGGCTTCAAGCAGCTATTGAAAACAATGTATTTCCTTTCAAGGATTGTATTTTGTCCACTCAGTCTGGCAAGTAGAAATACACATGAGTATTTGTTTAAGCTAAAAGTTCAAGATTTACCTTCCTTAATCAGTATAGCCTATTTATAATGCTCAAATTTCCGGAGTTCAAATATAATTTGTTAAGCCGATATGAATTATATGTTTATTTTTCAACAAGAAAAGATTTAAATAATATACTGGCGTTCGTTTGTTTCATCTGCTTTTTTAATTCTTCGTTATGTTCCGACTAATCGACGTTTCGATGTGCGTGCCACGTTACGACGGAAGGTAGCTAATTTGCAACTTCCTTCATTGCACGTTTTGCAGGCAGGAACTTTGCATATGTATATATACATATACATAGCCCCCCAGGGTTAGCCGGGTACACACTTCGTATATACCGTCCTCAGAGGTCCTACCGCGTGTAAACAGACATTAGTTCACTGTCTTATTAAGCGAGGCGTAACGTATAGTAAGTACTGTATACATGTAGGGCGTCGGGAGTCGTGTAACAGTCATTCTATGTTGGCTAAACGAGTTCCCTGTATTTGTGAATGTGCAGAACAGGTGTACTTTCTATCAAACTATGGGACTACTGAGAAGAGTGTTCTGGACACGAAACACAAAATGGCAGGAAAAGGTATTTATTCTCACTGTCGTTATGGTAGTCTGTGTAACAGGAATGATCAATCTGAGACCGCATTACTTTGTGAGGCAGATGGAACACAAACACAACTCTCGCAATGTCATTATAACGAAGAAAATAACGTCAGATTATAATTATGTATCGGAGGATTTTCATTCAAAAATATTTAATTCAAGTTATTGTTTAGACATCTCGAAATCGCCGACAAGGACAAACTTAAATGTTGGTTTTGATAGAACCAAAAACCGGCTACATCCCATCAGATACTTTCCGCCGGAAGTTAACATTAGCGAATCGGAGAAACAACGTATTTTGCGCCTACTTCCGGACGATTTCCTCCATACGAATGCTCCGTCAGATCGAGTTTACGAACAATTAGAATATGTGCCGAGAACTTACTCCAGTAAATCGGATATCAAAGTTGTGTATATTTGGCACATGGAAAAATGGACAAACGTTCCCACGGGATTAGAATTCTTCAAGCACTGCAAGGTGAACCGCTGTAGTTTAACCCACGAGAGAAGTGCGGAGGCCACGGCTGATGCTGTTGTGTTTGCTAATTCTGGATTTCTACCGTTATCACCACCTTTTCAAAAATCATCTTCTAAACAAATTGCAATTTTAAACATCAATGAGAGTCCAGATAGATCGTGGCCAATGAATAACTATAAAAACTTTTTCAACTGGACAAACACGTATAGAGTAGACTCTACAATTTATGATCCCTATTTCAAAATTGGACGGAATTGTTGGACGCCTCCTGATATCCCGACCCCAGGTCGCAATTTCGCCGAGGGCCGGACCAAAAAGGTCGCTTGGATGGTTTCTAACTGCAATATTGTAAAGAGTGGACGTATGGAGTATGCAAGAGAACTGGGTAAACACGTGCAAGTGGACATTTACGGGCACTGTGGTCCACTGTCTTGTCCAGCGTCCAAACACAAAGAATGCGTCGAAATGACCAGGAGGGACTACAAGTTCTACCTGTCGTTTGAGAACCACAAATGCCACGACTATTTGACGGAGAAAGTGATGAACGCTTACGAGTAAGTTTTTATAAAACAATCATTCCTCTCATGTTCACTTTCTGTCATAAGAAAGAGGCCTTTTATCGAAAATTATGCTTTTCATATGCTTAAGAATAGTCTTCCTAGTGTTTAAACGTTTGATATTTAAAGTTCTTACATATACATATACTTTATACACATGAATACAGACAGACAGCATACACACAAACACACATCATTCATTTTATGTCGAAATCCCGACTTGAACCCTTACTTAGTTCATATATTTTACATGCAAAGAAATAACAGAAAAATAATAATGGTGACAATCGATACTATGATGAAAGACTGCCCAGAAATGAGTTATATCTATGTCAATATTTTAAAGCTCATCGACAATGATACAGCTGTTCATTTAAGACCTCTATTTTTGGCAAAATTGTCACAAGAAATGTTTCATGAATCGATGTTAGTTTCAGGACGCGGTTGTTGCAACGTGGCTAAACCATCACCATAGTCGTAATATCCGTATTATCTAAATAACAATAATACATGTGGCAACGTGAAAATCAACATCCACAGCTGTCTGTATATGGTGACATTTAGTCGTAAATGTTAATGTAAATGCGAACACAACGTCAGTTGCTATCTCATTATTCACTCTGTCTCATTGTTCACCCTGTCTCTTTGTTCACTCTGTCTCATTGTTCACTCTGTCTCATTGTTCACTCTATCACATTGTTCACTCTGTCTCATTGTTCACTCTGTCTCATTATTCACTCTGTCTCATTGTTCACTCTTTCTCTTTGTTCACTCTGTCTCATAGTTCACTCTGTCCCATTGTTATCACTGTCTCATTGTTCACTCTAACTCATTGTTCACTCTGTCTCATTATTCACTCTGTCTCATTGTTCACCCTGTCTCTTTGTTCACTCTGTCTCATTGTTCACTCTGTCTCATTGTTCACTCTATCTCATTGTTCACTCTGTCTCATTGTTCACTCTGTCCCATTGTTCATTCTGTCTCATTGTTCACTCTGTCCCACTGTTAACTCTATCTCATTGTTCACTCTGTCTCATTGTTAACTCTATCTCATTGTTCACTCTGTCTCATTGTTCACTCTGTCTCATTGTTCACTCTGTCTCATTATTCACTCTGTCTCATTGTTCACTCTGTCTCATTGTTCACTCTGTCTCATAGTTCACTCTGTCCCATTGTTATCACTGTCTTATTGTTCACTCTAACTCATTGTTCGCTCTGTCTCATTATTCACTCTATCTCATTGTTCACTCTAACTCATTGTTCACTCTGTCTCATTGTTCACTCTGTCCCATTGTTAACTCTATCTCATTGTTCATTCTGTCTCATTGTTAACTCTATCTCATTGTTCACTCTGTCTCATTGTTCACTCTGTCCTATTGTTCACTCTAACTCATTGTTCACTCTGTCTCTTTGTTCACTCTGTCTCATTGTTCACTCTGTCTCATTGTTCACTCTGTCTCATTGCTCACTCTGTCTATTTGTTCACTCTTTCTCTCTTTCCGACACTTCCATTAGACAGAAATGTATATCCTGTTACTGTTATTGTTGGTTTCAGTGAACTATTAAATTGTGAAATATAGTTTAAACTTTTTGTCATTGAAAAAGTCAACACGATCAAGTTCATGTTTACGACAAAATCACATGACGACAGTTTGGATGTAATTTGAACAGCCCATCCCTTTCAAGTGAATCTGTACCTAAGGGCTTCCCGACGTAAACTACTCACAACGCTAAATTTGATATTGTCGTGTCATAGCTTAATTATGGAGTTCGACATACACTTCCTGTACACAAATGTATAAAAAATGCATTTCATGGCGAAAATGACGCATTCAATATGCGTACCTGTACCCCTGGACCAAGGGCACATTCTCCATTAGCTACTGGCAAGAGGCCTGTCTGCTTGTGCCATCATGCATTCCAACACTTACGTAACAAAGGGACCTGATAATTTGTTACTGTTATATTTTGACCTAAAATAAGGTGTGAAGAGTAGTTTTACACGTTTAAGGGGTTTATATCAACTTTCGGTAAAAACGGTATATATACGGTACCTCCTACAGGTATATACGGTACCTCCTACAGGTATATACGGTAACCTCCTACAGGTATATACGGTAACCTCCTACAGTTATATACGGTAACCTCCTTCAGGTATATATACGGTAACCTCCTTCAGGTATATATACGGTAACCTCCTTCAGGTATATATACGGTTACCTCCTACAGTTATATACGGTAACCTCCTACAGGTAAATACGGTACCTCCTACAGGTATATACGGTAACCTCCTTCAGGTATATATACGGTAACCTCCTTCAGGTATATATACGGTACCTCCTACAGGTAAATACGGTAACCTCCTGCAGGTAAATACGGTACCTCCTACAGGTATATACGCTAACCTCCTACAGGTATATACGGTATGTTAATCGTAACATTTGGTACGATAAGCTGCTGTGATTCCGAAAAGCCCAGACATTTCTTCCCTCAAATTAACCAGCCAATCAAACCACATGTTTCGGTGGTGGTGGTCACAGGGATCTGATCATTTGTTACAGCTATATTTGGACCTAAACTGAGGTGTTCAGAGTAATTTTACATATATAATCATTGGGCTTGGCATTTGTACCGAAAAATCGAAACCCTTAAAACATGTAATACTAGTCTTAACAACTCAGTGCAGGTCCTAACATAGGTGTAACATCTTCTCGTGTCCCTGTGTTAGAGGTGTCTGTTGCAGTCGAGCTCTTTAGAGACAGGATCTTCGGGGTGAAAATATAGGCAACTGTCGTAGCCTGTCTCCGGTATCCTATACAATACACTTTATTTAACGTCGGATATTTAAAAAACATCTCTCAGGTGTGAATCTCGGCGTAAAGTTGTCTGGGTGATTTCTTGGAACACACCCATACCCCAATAGCGACGGAATTGCCGGTTGACATCCGGGTACTACTGTGGATGATCTCGACATTGTATATTTGACGTAACTAGGTTATGTTGTCCCCCCAAATCGCTAGTAGTTTGACCTCAGACGATAAAATACTATTTGAAAACATCTTTTATCTTTATATTGTACATATTGACTCGGAGCTACATGACAACAAACAGTCTCTATTTTACGTAATCCTAGTCTGATACGGAAGTAAAATTAGACATTTTCGTTTTGTTAAGGCCGACTGATGGTTCAACTTTGATCTGAGGTGTGAACAAGTAAACGAAAGATGTAATTATAATATACAATAACTACTTGATCACATGATTTTCAGCACAATATTTTATGACGAATTTATTGATTGATTAATGAATATCAATAAATCAAGGATGATTTCAGCATTTCTTTTACATATTAAACATACCGGAAACAATTTTTGAATACAATTGTATATTGTTTTCTGGATTACCTTCAGATCATATTAGAAGGCATTATTTTATTTTTAAATATAGATATCTAATGTATTCCATCTTTTTGATTCCAGTGCGGAGCTGATACCCATAGTATTAGGAGCCAGGAAGGAAGACTACGCCCAAGTATTACCTAAACATTCTTACATCCATGTGGAAGACTTCGAGTCCACTCAAAAGCTAGGCGAATATTTAAATCTGTTGGACAAAAATGACACCTTATATAATGAATATTTCAAATGGAAAGAGACAGGAGATAAAATCATCGATGATTTGAATTGGTGCAGAGTCTGTACACTTCTCCATGAAACGTCACTTCCGTTAATGTGGTATGAGGACATCCAACATTGGTGGAAGCCAGATGGAGCCTGCAATGGTGCTAAAAAATGGGATTGATTGTTTTTTCTTTTCTTTCTTTTTTTCTTTTTTTTTCAACAACTTCACAAAGAGAGAATGGGAGGGTGGAATTTTAAACATTCATCAGTGAATTATTTTGTCTCCAAATCTATACAGGTGCTATAATTTGCCGATATCTATCGATAATGCCAGATTACTGCAGTAGACATGTCCGTCAGATATATGTCAATGCATGTATAGTCATAACCCATACCCGGATGTGTTCAAATGGCTAAGGCCAGTGTAGCCTAAGGCATTACTGACCAGGCGAAAAGAAATAGTGACTATAACGCTGGACCAAGTTTATATACTCGGACTATACATATATCGCTGTTGGCAAGTAACACCCTAGGCTCAAATGATGGTTGCCAAAATACCAGGAAGTACGGTATGTACTATTTTACTCCGAGGACGGTTTAACCATTTTCCGGACACAAGGGAATATGATACGGATGTCTGTTATTTGTGTACGTTGGTATCCAACTTTCGTACCAGTGTTTGTGGGTGTTTGGTTTTTTATTTTATTTAGCATCGTCTATAGAGCACAATTTCCATACAAACACGTTTCTATACAAAAAAGGATTTCGGAAACATTCGTTTTCGATATTGAATATGATTCAACAAAACATTCTGATAATACTATTTTCCACGTGGAGCCATGGAATTACGATTACGATTCGGACGACGAATTGTTGACAACTCCATCATCACTGAAAGTAGCATCAACTCGAACATATTCAGTCTCGACATCGGCTAAAATAACAGCATCATCTTCTACGGAAAGGTCAAGTGCGCTGCCACCTAAAGAACCTACTGAACTAACAACTAAATTCCAGGGAAGGACTTTTCAGAAAATAGCGACTCTGGAAATTTATGATTCAAAGTTTACAGACGAATTTGACCACGGTGTGTCTCGTGACATACTGGACCTACTGCCTGTTCGGACTCACATTTTAGACATGTCAATCCCTGAAAAAGATGTGAAATATAACGCTGGACGAATTTTCCATCAACTGAATCACGTGTCAATAAAGTATAACTCCGCCAATGTCAAGGTTGTTTATCTCTCAGGAAAGCAAGGTTTTTGGCACCATCCGCCAGGGATGGCGGCGTTTGAGCAGTGTCGTATAAAGGCATGTAAGATAACATACGATACAAAACATGGAGCTGACGCTGACGCAGTTGTGTTTAGTAACCCTGGGCAACTTCCACGGATACCTCCATTTCCGAGGAAGTCTCCGAATCAAGTATGGGCGGTATCTATGATTGAGTGCCCAATGAATTCTAGGACGCTGAAAAAGTACAACGGACTTTTTAATTGGACCATGACTTATCGAACTGATTCAGTGATAGAAACACCGTATTTCAAATACCAGAAATATAAGGACGTTTACACTAAGACAAACATTACGACAAATTACGCCAATAGGAAGACAAAAAAGGTTGCTTGGTTAGTTTCTAATTGCATGATGACAAGAAGTGGGAGGATGGCTTACGCTAAAAAACTTGCCAAATATATTGAAGTAGATATCTATGGTGCATGCGGAACAAAACGCTGCCCCCAGATAGAGGATGAAAAATGTATGCGCATGCTCGAGACTGATTACAAGTTTTACTTGGCATTCGAAAACACCAAATGTCTGGATTACGTCACCGAAAAAGCCGTCAAGGCGTTAAAGTAAGTGATCTTTATTTAAGAGTAACGCAGTTCAAATTTCATTTCTTCACTCTTAATTATGTTGAAAATAACGCATTGATTTGCTTGTCGTGAGCTTAAAACCTATATACATGGAACATTGTAGGTATGAATTGCAGCTAACCCGTCTATTCGGTAATCAGAAGAAGTACGTACGCTCGTACCAACCGGCGAACTGTTTTTTGGAGCAAAAACCACAAAAATATACTCATCACAGTTTTATTATTGTGTGAGAACGGTACATACGTTAACGGATCCCAGTGTAACTTTGATATATCTAAGATTTGTTTGCTGTGATCTGGTGTTTTAACGGTGGATATAATGGGTTATATTTCAATATTAAATACATGTTGTTGTGTGTACAATGGTACAGGTTGTACTTCACCTCAGTAAATAAATCGGCTGCTAATCCATGGTAAAAAACGTTTAGACTGTTTGTAACCATCGGAAAAAATACGGCGACAAATTATGGTAACACTAAAATATAGTTGTTGTTACACATGGGATTTCTGGGCCAATATATCTTTTTAACGGTTCTCTTATCCTTTTCTGATTATTTATTAAATTAGTTTATTTATCATTTTCCAGATATAGCTTAAGATATTGTGTTTGATTTTCGAATCTAATTATCATTATTAAAACTGTTCTTTTTGTCTCTTTTCAGAAACAAAGTAATACCAATAGTGCTAGGCGCCCCGAAGGCAACATATCAGTCGATACTACCAAGCGGATCTTTCATTCATGTAGAGGACTTCCGGTCTCCTGAGGAACTTGCGCAGTATTTACACAAATTGGACAAAAACGATACTTTGTATAATGAGTACTTCCGTTGGCGGGAGGAGGGCGAGTTCATTGAAACAAAGCCATGGTGTCGACTGTGTGGGCTTCTGCATGAACCCCTCCTGCCCCCCGTGTGGTACAATGACATTGAACAGTGGTGGCGACCAAAGGATGTTTGTATCGGTAAATCGGATTGGGCGGATACATTGTCATGACGGTGAAATCAATAAAAATAAAACCTGACCCTGTCATGAAATTTACGTACTATAAGTATGTTCCAAGCATCACTACGTGTAATTCACAGCAGAACAGATTGATAGTATCGTCTTTCTCCAAGCAAAGGAAGAAGGAGGAATGGTCGACATGTCAAGCTGACAAACATGAAGCTTACCAATCCGGGGGTTGGGATCCCAAATCTCAATCACTAGGAGTGATTTTTCGGATACGTTTATCCACCAACTTTGCAGTTTGCAGTCCCCGTCCTAGAATGAAGGCAAGCTTAACACGGTGACCTGGAAGTAGGACCTGCTTTAGGATGATACAATACATCTAATATGAAAGATTTTTGTAATTTATGATACGCAAACCCGATGAATGGTTCAGTGTACACATTTACTTGTTTGTCTAGTGGGGCTACATGTTTCTTGCTAATTTTGTGTCTCTGCCACAAACAACCCGCTACACTATTGACTATTTTTGCTCAGTCCCGACATGTTTCTATGGTGTTTAGTAACAGTAATTGGTAGGAGGAAAGCTGCAATGTTTCCGTTTGTGTGAGGGATTAAGCCTGGGGAGTAAAAATCAAAAGAGGGAAATCTCAGCCCTCGGGGTAAGATTAACTGACGTATAGCTTTGTCCGACGTCTCGGGTTTATATAGATGAATTTACCCGTTGTGTGGAGATTTACCTGTCTTAATTTCAATGTGAGGAAAGGGAACCTCGATAATTCATTCACCCTTTTTACAAGCAAAAGTGGCTGGTTTAGGAGACAACTCGATTACTGGGACAGTTTTTACAGGAAAAAACATACTTATGTATCCAAAAATATGACAACCGGATAAGTGGTGGCTGGATGATCGAGGTTCGACTTTAGATCTATACACGTGATTTTAAGAGCAAAGTTAACGTTATTCAAAGTCTTGTTAGTTTGACAAGTCTTTAACAAAGTATTAAAATCCTGACGTTAAGCTAACCATACATTGAACAACTTGGCCTATATTGTATTATTATTATTTATTTATTGTTGAAAATGATTTATTTTAAATAAATCTGCTGTGTTGAAACAGTTATTTATTTGTTGCTTTTAGACTGAAAAACACCAATTAGAAAATAAAATTAAACACAAATAGAAAATATGATCATATTATGATTGCCGGACGAATTAGGTTAAGGTGATTGTATCTCCAACGAAGGAGAGCTCCAATTCGACATCATCTGAATTACGAATGCCAGACCATTTACCACACAGAACAGCTTTACACATTTATTAGAATGATATATATTCGCGTCCGTCACAGATTAAGTTTGCTGGGTGATTTTTTGTCAATGCCTTACGGATTGGGACTCCGAGGCTCCGCACCAATGTTTATTCTTATATTTCTCTACAATAACAATTAATCAAAGCTTAAACACCACAGTAATATAATTGATTTACATTGTGTATGCGGTTTGGCGTATTTGTTTCAACGAATATTAGAAAAATGAATACTGTCTATACTGAAATGACTTAAATGATATGACGTAGTAGAATGAGATATACAAGCAAACTGGGAAAAGGCTGGAAGTTCACTGTTACATTAGTAATTATCATTACTGGGAATAGTTTCAAATTCAAAATCCCTGCTACTATTTTCTTTAAAGGAAATAATAGAATTAAACATGATAATAAAAATAATAATAATCCGAGGTTCTTATATACCGCTTTATCACAACCTAGTGCGTAGGTCGTCTCAATGCGGTTCACAAATTATTATGCGCCTTTGCAACCAGGCAATATCTTTCTCTACTCTCTGGGGAGCATACAGCCGGTGCTGCAATTTCGGCGCTCACAGCTAGCATTCTACAATTCTAGCACCGCCCAACCAAGTGCTCATTTACAGCTGAGTAGACTGGAACAAGCGGAGTAAAGTATATTGCTCAAAGTGTCTTGTCGTGACTCGAACCCGTAACCCTTCGGCCACGAGACCGGAGTCCTACCACTACACTACCGTGCCTCCTGAACATAAAGTGAACCTCTAAAAAAATTCATACATTAAAACGTTACAGGACTTTAGCTTAATTGAGCGCTTTTAAATACCGCCCAACTAATAACTTAATCTCAAGATTTAGAGATTTTACATAATATAACAACAACAACAACAATAACATCAACAACAACAGGTTGCACAGGGGAAGGCCACACTTGTCATTGATATAATACTGAATAGCCTTGTCTCTGGGACGAATGCCTTCAAAACAACTTAAAAAATTGCCGTTTCCCTTATATGGCCTCACTTCCGATTACTCCCGGATAAAACAATCTCTACATTTATACAACATTGAATTTTCTTGTCCAAGGGATGGAGCATACCATGTTAAGTTAAAATAGTTTCACTCGTATTGAAGGAGACGTTTTTTTTTTAAAAATATATACGAGAAGAGCCGATGTGAAAGCCGACATAGACGAGTAGTGATTTGGCCACCACTACTGACCCACCAGCCGGAGGATGTAGTGATTAAGGGTCGAAACATCTGAAGAGGGCTGGCCATCACCTGATGACGTCAAATGAGGCTTCGCGACTAGAATGACAGCAGTGACGGACTACAAGTCAAGGATGTCACAAGATGCAGAATCACCATCATCTGTAAGCAATAACCCNATCTGAAGAGGGCTGGCCATCACCTGATGACGTCAAATGAGGCTTCGCGACTAGAATGACAGCAGTGACGGACTACAAGTCAAGGATGTCACAAGATGCAGAATTACCATCATCTGTAAGCAATAACCCCTTTATGGCCTCACTTCTCTTTTTCACCCTAGATACATCCTTCAGTTATACAACGTTAAATCCCATTCAGCCTGTGGGGTTCCGAACCACAGGGACCTGATAATTTGTTACAGCTATATTTGTACCTAAACTAAGTTGTTCAGAGTAATTCTACACGTTAAGGAGTAAGATCAACTTTCGGTATAACATCATCATTTGGGTCGCATTTTTACCGAAAGTTTATCTTAACCACGAAAACGTGTAAAATTACTCTGAACACCTTGGTTTAGTTCCAAATATATCCGTAACTAATTCCCAGGTCCCTGTGTTCCAAACAAAATAAGGATAGTTTATTCTAACTAAAGGAGCAATAATTAAGAACGGAATTCCCAGTTTCCCTATACAGTTTCAATCTTCCGCCCCGGAGGAGATTCTTACCCCTAAATCATTATTTTCCTTGTAAAGAAGTAGTCCTGAACCCGTTGAAATCATGGTACACAGGTAAAGAAACACATGTCATCATTATATATATATCTCCTACAAAAACCTTGTGATTCGAAAGAAACAAATGTCACCATTATATTCTAGATACTAATAGCTTTTGAGTATATTTTCTTGCACTCCTTAATCCGGATTAGTGTTATAGTTGCGTTATAACCTGGATGGGATGGATGTTGAAAGATGTGCTGGGTGTCAAGAGATGTGCAGAAGGATTTATGGGTTTTATTAAATGCTGTTAATCTGGACCGGAGTGGTGTTTGGGATGGTTTGTGGGAGGGGGAGGGGTTGGTTGTTTGATTGTGTGAGGATATTTTAGTGGTTGTTGTGTTTACATTTACGTGTATTTAATCATGTATACACATATATATAGTATTTTACTCTATTAGACATAAGGTTGCTGTGTGGTGGCAGACTCGTCCTTTTTATAAACGGAACTACCCGCACGTGGTCACAACACATACGTTGCAGCTTTCTTACATCAACCGGAAGTGAAATGTTTAAGTTTTTTTTTTAACTTAATAAATGTTTATTAGTTTTTGTAAGATTAACTTAATTTGTTTATTATTTTGATTGATTGGATATTGTTGTTATTACCCCATTCGCTGTGTTAGATAAACAGATATTGATTATTAGTTCATTATTCGTTTATCCCGTTATTCCTACCTAATTAATAGGGCCATATAGCACCATTGGCCTCCCTCCTTTACCCGCGCTAACCTTGTAGGGTTTGACGCCGAATGAGCGAGAGGACCTATTTTATGGGTCGTATTATACAGTTTATAGTGGTAATACATTTCTGTGCTACTTTATTTCCACCGTTTAAGCTTTGAACAGTCTAAAAACGGCGTACCGCTTCAGATTGTACATCGCCCCACGGTGGTACATATATATATGTATCCATTTGTAGGTACTCATGTATACATATATATGAGCGACTAGACATAAGATTGCTGTGGGGTGGCGGACTCGTCCTTTTTTATAAACGGAACTACCCGCACGTGGTCAGAACACATACGTTGCAGCTTTCTTACATCAACCGGAAGTGAAACTGATGTTAGTGGGGGTTTTAAATTTAATAAATGTTTATTAGTTTTTGTAAGATTAACTTAATTTGTTTATTATTTTGATTGATTGGATATTGTTGCTATTACACTATTTCCTGTGTTAGATAAACAGATATTGATTATTACTTCATTATTCGTTTATCCCGTTATTCCTACCTAATTAATAGGTCCATATAGCACCATTGGCCTCCCTCCTTTACCTCCGCTAACCTTGTAGGGTTTGACGCCGAATGAGCGAGAGGACCTATTTTACGGGTCGTGTTATACAGTTTATAGTGGTAATACAGTTCTTCCTATTCTATATCCTCCTCTTAAGCTTTGAATAGTCTAAAAACGGCGTACTTCTTCAGATTGTACATCGCCCCACGGTGGTACATATATATGTATCCATTTGAAGGTACTCATGTATACATATATATGAGCGGCTAGACATAAGATGGCTGTAGGATAGCAGATTCGTCCTTTTTTTAAACTGAACTACCCGCACGTGGTCAGAACACATACGTTGCAGCTTTCTTAGATCAACCGGAAGTGAAATGTTTTTGTTTTTTTTGAATTTAATATATGTTTATTAGTTTTTGTAAGATTAACTTAATTTGTTTATTATTTTGATTGATTGGATATTGTTGTTATTACACTATTCGCTGTGTTAGATAAACAGATATTGATTATTAGTTCATTATTCGTATATCCCGTTATTCCTACCTAATTGATAGGGCCATATAGCACAATTGGCCTCCCTCCTTTACCCGCGCTAACCTTGTAGGGTTTGACGCCGAATGAGCGAGAGGACCTATTTTACGGGTCGTTTTATACAGTTTATAGTGGTAATACAGTTCTTCCTATTCTATATCCTCCTCTTAAGCTTTGAACAGTCTAAAAACGGTGTACCGCTTCAGATTATATATCGCCCCACGGTGGTACATATATATGTATCCATTTGAAGGTACTCATGTTTACATAAATATGTTCGACTGAACATAAAATTGCTGTGGGGTGGTAGACTTGTCCTTGTTATAAACGGAACTACCCGCACGTGGTCAGAACACATACGTTGCAGCTTTCCTATATCAGTCGGGGACTGGTTTGTTATATGGTTATTTTTCTATTGCGTATCCTTTATTTCAACTTAACTTTTTACCCTGCTTCCATCCCTTGTTTTATCAAAAGTGACTTTCCCACCTGCAGGATGTATGAGATATATATTGCTATAAACGATTTTCGCTAAGTCACTTTAGAGTTATTTCCCTTATTTCTTGGGCGTCAGGGGTGTATTATTTTGTTTGTAGGTTTACAGAATAGGTGATTTGGTATTTTTATGTTATGAGAATCTGGTACCTTCAGTTATAAATGGACATAGCATATTAAAAGGATTTTCTTCATTCTTGGATTTTCATGAAAAAACTACCAAGGACTGATAAAAATATGCCATCTTGATAATTTTTAGTAATAAATTGTAGGAAAAGGGCTTAATATAAGTTGTTATATAAATTACAATAAAATATGTTTAAAACAAATCTAAACTACATAATTACACAAATTGAAAATTTATCTTCCGGCATTAGAATATAGCTAGGTTAATAAATCTTATATAAAAAAAAACACCTTTCGGAACTTTTATGATTTTTTTTTATGCTCGACAACAGTGTTTTGGGAGTGATAGTACCACGAGCCAAATAAGGATTGCAACCCAGGCCCTCCGGAAACCATAGGGTTGCCCCAGTAATTTTTGTATTTATACATATGTACATTTACATATGACAATTAAATATTTACAAATCTGCATTATAAACATTATTGTCTGAATCTGGAAGCCATTTCCCTTTCTTGCAGATAATGATGGATCCCTTCAGTTTTCTCGAACTAATGTTTCTGACGTACCACGATGTGACGGACTTCATAGATGTCTTCACTATTTCTCTCGATTTCATAGCCTTTGTTACCTTTGGTATATGTTTTACACCTATATAGCCAAGCTTAAGGTCCTTGCTATTAACAGTAACATTGGATTGTCTTCTTCTGACAAAAGTCTGACTGGCACAAATGGACATTGTCTTAGGGCACTCTGCACATCTTTTAAATTTTGCCGGTAATGTTCCCCGTATGTTGATCCTCTTATCTGAATGATGGAAGTGTAATGTTCATCCTCATCACTATTTGGTTCCGAACTACTTTGGTCGTCATCCTCATCACTGTCACTGCCCAAGTCAGTAAGTTCAGTTCTTGAAATAGCATTATTTTCAATTTGCACAAAGATGCTTCCTCCACCAAGACATGAACATTGTTGAACTTGATCTAGAAAGTTCAGATTGTGAACAGGCATACCGGGTAGATCTAGAGCATTGATATGATCAGGTCTCCCTTGGAAAGTTGCTCCTGGAACAATGGCAAATGACCATACTAGTACAGCCCAAGGCTCCCTTCCAATGCTAAAATTACCACTGGCTGCATCTTTGTAAAACTGAAACAAAAGGAAAATATTATATAACACACAAAGAGAACTTCGTCATAGAACACCATAAAATAGGTATATGTATAAAACACAATTGCAATACATGCACAAATGTACATGGTGTCGGTTTGCACTGTTTGAAGACCCAATTTGTTCATTTGAAAGAAATCATCGGTTTTCAAAAACAAGAAATATTTCCCAATAATTCGCTTCGTTTTTTCTTGGATTTGACTTTGTAAGAAAAACAAAAATACCTTAAAATTACAAGAATTGTTGACTAGTAGCAAGGCTGGTGACGTTTTGTTGGCGAATGTTGACTCCAGTAACTCGTCGTCGGCGAACAGGATGCAACGTCTAACAGCAGTCTTGTTTGCTGGCGCTAGGTGTCCTACACGAACTTTTACTTTTATACTTGGACAGTCTCTCATTTGTACAGTGTAGACTTTCTTATTGATACAGGAAAGCCAAATTCCAGAGGAATCTAACCAAGAGCTTGTTGATGTTGACACTTCGACCGCCATTTTTGAACTGACAAACCGACATCCGGCGATCGGTAATATAGTCTGTATTTGCGTGCCGTGTGCAAAACGAAACACTTCCTCTGGGGTTGCCCTACCCACTACCGCTTTATCTTAAAGGAAATTAAGGGGAGGTAACTGTTTGTATGAAAAACTACTGTGGGATTCTCAGAAGTAGTGTGCCTGCTGTTGAAAAAGTGTGTTTTTAAAAACGTACGCTCGTAATATATACAAACAGTTACCTCCCCTTAATTTCGTTTAAGATAACACCGTAGTGGGTTCTGTTTTGAGTACAGTAGAACGCCGGGTATTATTACTCCGGTTTGTTAAGAGATGCGAGTTAGGTATGATAGCTCAACAAAGACTCTAATTTCAGGTAAATTCTCTCCTTGGCAGCCGAGCTAACATAAAGGTGATATATCAAATGTCCTGCATATCTGGATTATTATTCTCTTTATTTCCTCCGAATCGAAGATTCACAAACAGAACAATACATATATGCATTCATAGAAGATTGACAAAGTAACGTACATGTTATATGACAATATACAAACGGAAATTCAAAAGATAAATTGTTTGTAAAATAAGGGTTACGATGGAGTTAACTCCCCTTTGCGTCACTACGCTCCTTAACTTATCTTAAGTTACTTGAGAGATGACCATCATACGAAATACAAAAAAAGGAAAAATGTTACAATTGACACATTATAAAGTTTAGGTAAAAACATCATTTGTAGAAAAGTTACAGATTTTATGCGAAAGTCATCTAACTCCGATGAATTCAACTCATAAGAAACAGATCATAATCAGACATGGAATGTAAGTACACACTAAACATAATGTCTTTTATATTTATAATATCACACCATAAATTATCTCTTGACTCTCCTGTATAATCACATTGTAGAACTATATGGGTGGCTATATCACTGTACATAAAGCCACATTTATGACATAATTCTTCACCCTCACACTCTCTGATAGTTACAATTAATTTCATGACATATTGTATAGCTTCTCTTTTGGCTGGGAATTTAAATGCCAGTCTCCATAATACATGTGGTACTAAATGACCGTGGATAAGAGAAAATCTAGTATACTCGCCACCATTGGCCATTCTTTCTCGCCACGCTAATTCCTCTACTGAGTATACGGCATTCTTTACTTTAACACGCCACATACATTTAGACGGAAAGCACAGTTAGTTATAAAATCATTAAACACTTCAAACAATTTATACTTTGGCAGTATTCTTAGTATATCAACTGCGAACCCTGGTCTATTTGAATTGACTTTAGATTCTATATCAACGAGAAAATATTTTGTAAAGAATACACGAGACGACAAATTCGTCTTATCTAATCTATACGTAACCTACCTAGGAACAACAATTTCTAGTGTCTATAGGATTCTATACTAGTCCATCCAAGTAGACTTGTACACATATCTGTACGGGTTTTAGTCTCAAAACCTTGTATTGCTTTCACGATAAAATGGTGTGCTCTTTCAAGCATTAACATGTCTGTTCTTAATAAACACCATAATTCACAACCATATCAGGCTGCAGCATACACTTTACATTTTATAGTTCTATTTAAAGTTAGTGGATTGAAAGCACTTGGATGGGCTCCACATCGAAAGATGCTCATGGTTCCGCTTCGTAACTTGTTACATGCACGTAAGGTACGCTCTATTGAATTAAATTTACTGTTCATCATTACACCAACATGGACGATATCATCAACATTCGGAAGAATACAATTATATAAATACAAAGTCTTACATTCAATATTTCTTCTTTTACAGGAAAAAGTTACAACTTTACTTTTAGCAGAAGATAATGTATATCTCCATTTCATACTGTACTCATCACATATATAGAAAGCATGTATTTCAGATCAGAATATTTAGCATTAATTATACAGATATCATCTGCTTATGTGGGAATGTTAACTCGCAGATCTGCTATTACTGTACCCTTCCAACATTTTCCAATAATGTTCAACAATTCATTTATAAAAACAAGATATACATTTTGCTGAAAGAGCACTTCCCTGTAAGATACCGCTCTCCATTGTTACCCGTCTTGACCTCAATCCGTTCACTAAAATACTACTTTGTACATTGGTATACATATTTTTCATAATGTTCCATGATTTACATTTTATTCCTAATTCATGCAGTTTAGAGAGCAACCCAGCATGCCAAACGGTGTCGAAAGCCTTGTTGCTATCGAGAAATCCTACATGTACGTCTTCTCCTTTCTCGGTGTTATACTGTATACATTCTTGAAGATTAAAAGACGTTAGCAGACTTCATAACCCCTTTTGATATGCTAATTGTTGCCTGTTTGGGAAATTATCCGTGCTAAGGACAGGATCCAATCTCTTTGACAAAACTATTTCAAAACTTTTTGAATATTACAGGTAAAAGTGTCACCCCGCTATAACTATTCAGGTCATCTTTCGGTTTACCATTTCCCTTATACAGTGTTATGATAAGGCCTTTTTTCCAATCATCAGGTATATGTTGAGACTTAATGACAGCATTGTATAACTTCGACAAACGACTATATAGCAATTTACTCCCGTACTTGAAGTGTTCATACATAATATCATCAATCCCTCCAGCTTTGTTTAGTTTTAATTTACAACATATATTTTTGATTTCACGCTCTATAACAGGGTCATCCAAATACTTGTCCTTTCCATTGGAAAGCCCAATTTCAATGTCGCTAACACATTATAATATCTCGCTCTGAAACTTGTTATCGACACGATTGTCTGCCTTATCAGTAGATATATCTATGAAATGGCATGCCCATTTTTCTAACATATCGTTTGAATTACGATAAGTGACTCTGTCGTACTTCAACTCAGTTTGAGCACATTGTTTCTTTGGTGTTTTGCTCTTTAATAGTTGCCAAAATAATTTCTGGTCAATTTTTTCAGATGTATCTATCTCTGTAAACTGCGCTGTCATGTACTTTTCAAACGATTGCCTTAGGCGCCTTCTGAAATCAGTTTTAGCCTGTTTGTAATCTCTGTAACTATCAGTTAATACATCTCGTGGTTTCCCGTCCCTCAGCCATAGCGCTCTGACTCATATCATGGTATCGTGAAACAATGCCAACTGTTTATTCCAGTACGACTTTAGATGCTTTTTAAATTTTACTTCAGGTATAGACTCTTTAGCCGAATTTATTAATGCTGACACAATTTCATTACTATATATATCAATTTCATCCTGCGCTATTACTTCAGTACCTGGTTCGCTAGAATTGTAACCTAGAACAAACAATATTCCTACTGTTTTGAATAGTTCATAGTTAAGGTAACATGTCAGTGTAAAAACATTGAATTGTACTTTTTCTGGGCTCATCTTTTTTCTTCATAAAATAGTTTATGCTCATTTTTGAAACGGTTTGTTGAAAGCAATTTTTTGGCCTGAACAATGACGCTCGATCACAGGGTTTTTGTAATAGATATATATAATGATGGCATGTGTTTCTATCGGAATCACAGGGATTTAGTAATAGATATATACTGATGACATTTGTTTCCTTCGGAATCACAGGGTTAAGGGGCGGAAGATTGAAACTGTATGGAGAAACTGGGAATTCCGTTCTTAATTATTGCTCCTTTAGTTAGAATAAACTATCCTTATTTTGTTCGGAACACAGGGACCTGGGAATTAGTTACGGATATATTTGGAACTAAACTAAGGTGTTCAGAGTAATTTTACACGTTTTAGTGGTTAAGATAAACTTTCGGTAAAAAAAGACACCCCAATGATGATGTTATACAGAAAGTTGATCTTACTCCTTAACGTGTAGAATTACTCTGAACAACTTAGTTTAGGTACAAATATAGCTGTAACAAATTCTCAGGTCCCTGTGGTTCGGAACACCCCAGGCTGAAGGGAATTTAACGTTGAATACATAGGGTGAAAAAGAGAAGTGAGGTCATACAGGGGTAAATAAAAAACGCCTCCTTCAGTACGAGTGAAACTATGTTAACCTTACATGGAACGGAGCATCCCTTGGCCAAGAAAATTTAATGTTGTATAAATATAGAGATTGTTTTATCCAAGAGTAATCAGAAGTGAGGCCATATAAGGGAAACGGCTAATTTTTAAGTTGTTTGGAAGGCATTTGAACTTTGTAAAATCGTCCCAGAGACAAGGATACTCAGTATGATATCAATGACGAGTGTGACCTTCTCCTGTGCAGATCGACCAAACCGAGAAAATATGTTGTTGACATTGCAGCGAGGGCGGCTAAGAAGCAGCAGCTTGCTGTTGTTGCTGCTGCTGATGTTGTTGTTGCTGTTAAATTATGTAAAACCTCTAAATCTGGAGATTAAGTTATTAGTTTGGCGTTATCTAAAAACGCTCAATTAAGCGTCTTGTAACGTTTAAATGTATAAATTGCTTTAAAGGTTAATTTAAAATTATTGCAAGTAATGTCGTAGATAATTACTAGTGTAACAGTGAACTTCCGTCTTATCACAGTTTGCTTGAGTATCTTATTCTTAAGCATGTCGTATCATTTAAGTCATTTAATTATAGACAGTATTCATTTTTCTGATATTCATTAAAACAAATAAATCAAACGCCATATACAATGTAAATAAATTATATTACTGTTGTGTTCAAGCTTTGATAAATTGTTATTGTTGAGAAATATAAAAATAAACATTGGGTGCGGAGCCCCGGAGTCCCAATCCGCAAGGCATTGACAAAAAAGCCCGCCAGCAAACTTAATCGTTAGAGCTACAAATACAAATAAATAATTTTCAACAATAAGTAAATAGTAATAATACAATATAGGCCAAGTTGTTCAATGTATAGTTAGCTTAACGTCAAGATTTTAACACTTTGAAGACTTTTAATAACGTTAACTTTGCTATGATTAGATCTAAAAGTCGAACCTCGATCATCCAGCCACCACTTATCCGGTTTTCGTATTGTTTGGATGCATAACTGTGATTTTTCCTGTAAAAATCTGTCCCAGTAATCGAGTTGTCTCCTAAACCAGCCACTTTTGCTTGTAAAAAGGGTGAATGAATTATCGAGGTTCCCTTTCCACACTTTGAAATTAAGAAAGAAAAATATATATGTCGAGCCCGAGACGTCGGAGAGAGCTATACATCAGTTAATCTTACCCCGAGGGCTGAGATTCCACCCTTTTGATTTAACTCCCCAGGCTTTATCCCTCACACAAAGCGGAAACATTGCACCTTTTCTCCTACCAATTACTGTTACTAAACACCATAGGAATATGTCGGGACTGAGCAAAGATAGTCAATAGTGTAGAAAAGTGTAGTCCCACTAGACAAATAAGTAAATGTGTGCGTATCAAACATAAAATAAACCTTTCGTATTAAGTATGTATTGTATCAACCTAAAGCAGGTCCTACTTCCAGGTCACCGTGTTAAGCTTGCCTTCATTCTAGGACGGGGACTGAAAACTGAAAAGTTGGTGGATAAACGTATCCGAAAAATCACTCCTAGTGGTTGAGATTTGGGATCCGAACCCTCGGCTTGGTAAGCTTCATGTTTGTCAGCTTGACATGTCGACCATTCCTCCTTCTTCCTCTGCTTGGAGAAAGACGATGCTATCAAACTGTACTGCTGTGAAATACACGTAGTGATGCTTGGAACATACTTATAGTACGTAAATTTCATGACAGGGTCAGGTTTTATTTTTATTGAGGTTCACCGTCATGACAATGTATCCGCCCAATCCGATTTACCGATACAAACATCCTTTGGTCGCCACCACTGTTCAATGTCATTGTACCACACGGGGGGCAGGAGGGGTTCATGCAGAAGCCCACACAGTCGACACCATGGCTTTGTTTCAATGAACTCGCCCTCCTCCCGCCAACGGAAGTACTCATTATACAAAGTATCGTTTTTGTCCAATTTGTGTAAATACTGCGCAAGTTCCTCAGGAGACCGGAAGTCCTCTACATGAATGAAAGATCCGCTTGGAAGTATCGACTGATATGTGGCCTTCGGGGCGCCTAGCACTATTGGTATTACTTTGTTTCTGAAAAGAGACAAAAAGAACAGTTTTAATAATGATAATTAGATTCGAAAATCAAACACAATATCTTAAGCTATATCTGGAAAATGATAAATAAACTAATTTAATAAATAATCAGAAAATGAAAAGAGAATCGTTAAAAAGATATATTGGCCCAGAAATCCCATGTGTAACAACAACTATATTTTAGTGTTACCATAATTTGTCGCCGTATTTTTTCCGATGGTTACAAACAGTCTAANAAGTATCGACTGATATGTGGCCTTCGGGGCGCCTAGCACTATTGGTATTACTTTGTTTCTGAAAAGAGACAAAAAGAACAGTTTTAATAATGATAATTAGATTCGAAAATCAAACACAATATCTTAAGCTATATCTGGAAAATGATAAATAAACTAATTTAATAAATAATCAGAAAATGAAAAGAGAATCGTTAAAAAGATATATTGGCCCAGAAATCCCATGTGTAACAACAACTATATTTTAGTGTTACCATAATTTGTCGCCGTATTTTTTCCGATGGTTACAAACAGTCTAAACGTTTTTTTACCATGGTTTAGCAGCCGATTTATTTACTGAGGTGAAGTACAACCTGTACCATTGTACACACAACAACTTTTAATGTTGAAATATAACCCATTACATACACCGTTAAAACACCCGATCACAGCAAACAAATCTTAGATAAATCAAAGTTACACTGGGATCCGTTAACGTATGTACCGTTCTCACAGAATGATAAAACCGTAATGAGTATATTTTTGGGTTTTGCTCCAACCAAACAGTTCACTGTTACATGTACGAGTTTATTAGCCGGTTGGTACAATTAATTCTTCTGATTACCGAATAAACGGTAAAACTGCTTCACCAGTGTAAAAACCCGTTTAAACGTTCATTTAAAAAACCCACATGTTTTAATAAATTAGCTGCAATAAAATGTTCCATGTATATAGGTTTTAAGCTCACGACAAGCAAATCAATGCGTTATTTTCAACATAATTAAGAGTAAAGAAATGAAATGCGTTACCCTTAGATAAAGATCACTTACTTTAACGCCTTGACAGCTTTTTCGGTGACGTAATCCAGACATTTGGTGTTTTCGAACGCCAGGTAAAACTTGTAATCAGTCTCGAGCATGCGCATACATTTTTCATCCTCTATCTGGGGGCAGCGTTTTGTTCCGCATGCACCATAAATATCTACTTCAATATATTTGGCAAGTTTTTTAGCATAAGCCATCCTCCCACTTCTTGTCATCATGCAATTAGAAACTAACCAAGCAACTTTTTTTGTCTTCCCATTGGCGTAATTTGTCGTAATGTTTGTCTTAGTGTAAACGTCCTTATATTTCTGGTATTTGAAATACGGTGTTTCTATCACTGAATCAGTTCGATAAGTCATGGTCCAATTAAAAAGCCCGTTGTACTTTTTCAGCGTCCTAGAATTCATTGGGCACTCAATCATAGATACCGCCCATACTTGATTCGGAGACTTCCTCGGAAATGGAGGTATCCGTGGAAGTTGCCCAGGGTTACTAAACACAACTGCGTCAGCGTCAGCTCCATGTTTTGTATCGTATGTTATCTTACATGCCTTTATACGACACTGCTCAAACGCCGCCATCCCTGGCGGATGGTGCCAAAAACCTTGCTTTCCTGAGAGATAAACAACCTTGACATTGGCGGAGTTATACTTTATTGACACGTGATTCAGTTGATGGAAAATTCGTCCAGCGTTATATTTCACATCTTTTTCAGGGATTGACATGTCTAAAATGTGAGTCCGAACAGGCAGTAGGTCCAGTATGTCACGAGACACACCGTGGTCAAATTCGTCTGTAAACTTTGAATCATAAATTTCCAGAGTCGCCATTTTCTGAAAAGTCCTTCCCTGGAATTTAGTTGTTAGTTCAGTAGGTTCTTTAGGTGGCAGCGCACTTGACCTTTCCGTAGAAGATGATGCTGTTATTTTAGCCGATGTCGAGACTGAATATGTTCGAGTTGATGCTACTTTCAGTGATAATGGAGTTGTCAACAATTCGTCGTCCGAATCGTAATCGTAATTCCATGGCTCCACATGGAAAATAGTATTTTCAGAATGTTTTGTTGAATCATATTCAATATCGAAAACAAATGTTTCCGAAATCCTTTTTTGTAAAGAAACGTGTTTGTATGGAAATTGTGCTCTATAGACGATGCTAAATAAAATAAAAAACCAAACACCCACAAACACTGGTACGAAAGTTGGATACCAACGTACACAAATAACAAACATCCGTTTCATATTCCCTTGTGTCCGGAAAATGGTTAAACCGTCCTCGGAGTAAAATAGTACATACCATACTTCCTGGTATTTTGGCAACCATCATTTGAGCCTAGGGTGTTACTTGCCAACAGCAATATATGTATAGTCCGAGTATATACACTTGGTCCAGCGTTATAGTCACTATTTCTTTTCGCCTGGTCAGTAATGCCATAGGCTACACTGACCTTAGCCACTTGAACACATCCGGGTATGGGTTATGACTATACATGCATTGACATATATCTGACGGACATGTCTACTGCAGTAATCTGGCATTATCGATAGATAACTGCAAATTACAGCACCTGGATAGATTTGGAGACAAAACAATTCACTGATGAATGTTTAAAATTCCACCCCCTCCCATTCTCTCTTTGTGAAGTTGTTAAAAAATGTTTTAATTAATATTAATAAAGGAAAAGAAAAGAACAATTAATCCCATTTTTTAGCACCATTGCAGGCTCCATCTGGCTTCCACCAATGTTGGATGTCCTCATACCACATGACCGGAAGTGACGTTTCATGGAGAAGTGTACAGACTCTGCACCAATTCAAATCATCGATGATTTTATCTCCTGTCTCTTTCCATTTGAAATATTCATTATATAAGGTGTCATTTTTGTCCAACAGATTTAAATATTCGCCTAGCATTTGAGGGGACTCGAAGTCTTCCACATGGATGTAAGAATGTTTAGGTAATACTTGGGCGTAGTCTTCCTTCCTGGCTCCTAATACTATGGGTATCAGCTCCGCACTGGAATCAAAAAGATGGAATACATTAGATATCTATATTTAAAAATAAAATAAGGCCTTCTATTATGATCTGAAGGTAATCCAGAAAACAATATACAATTGTATTCAAAAATTGTTTCCGGTATGTTTATTATGTAAAAGAAATATGCTTAAATCATCCTTGATTTATTGATATGCATTAATCAATCAATAAATTCGTCATAAAATATATTGCTGAAAATCATGTGATCAAGTAGTTATTGTATATAGGAACTGCATCTTTCGTTTACTTGTTTACACCTCAGATCAAAGTTAAACATGTACAAAAATGTTGTAGCCCTTCCATCAGGCGGCCTTAACCAAACGATAATGTCAAATTTTACTTCCGTATTAGACTAGGATTACGTAAAATAGAGACTAATTGTTGTCATGTAGTTCCGAGTCAATTTGTTGATGCTATATATATATATATAACCCTTGTCTATGGATCAAACGGTCAACATACTCTATACAACTATTCATTGTTAGTTTGTAACAACTCTATACACTACTTTATATATTCGATTTAATTTGATAGTTTGATTAAACATCCAAGGGATTAAAGATATCAGCTCTTCCTTCCCTGTTTCAACTGACAAATAGTTTATCAGTACCTAATTTACATAAATATATGAAAACTGACATTGGTGCTATTCAAATTGTTGATTTCACTTACGTGTAAATATCAATTACCCTATAATTTTTGACTCTTGAATGATATGATATATCATTGGTCGTCTTATGGTTTTCATTATTGTTATTTGTTGGTTTATTTGTTGTTGTTTTGTAATTTTATTACTATTTTTATTTTATTAGTTGGCCTTGTTTATGTTATTTATATTCAGGTAGATGTTTAAGCTCGGTAAACTTTTAGTTGTCAAGATAAATATGAATTAAGCAATATATCGATTCTTCATATTAATGTTCGTTCTTTGCGTAATAAGCTTGAACTTGTTGAAAGTGAATTTGTTGAAAATGACATTCTCTGCTTTTCTGAAACTCATCTAGATGATTCTGTCAATGATACTGATCTCAAATTAGAGTCACATCTTACTTTCTTTAGAAATGATAGGAAGGAAAGGCAATGTGGAGGTGTCATGATATATACCAAAGATAATATTCATGCTACAAGAAGATTTGATCTTGAATCAGTTAATTTGGAAAATATTGTCTTAGAAATTAGATCATCTAACAAAATGTGTTTTCTTTGTTGTACATTTGTATTTACAGACTTCCAAACTCAAATGTTGCTTACTGGAATAAATTGGATAACTTAATTGATACACTGACTAATGTAACCTGTAATGCTATTATTACTGGTGATATTAACCAGGATATGCTTTCTCTTTCTTCTAACACACATCTTGCAAGAATTTTAACTAAGTTTCAGCTAAAAAATATCATTCAATGTCCTACAAGAATAACTAATACAACAGCAACTGGTATTGACATATTCTATGTTAACATATTGTAAACATAGTGCAGTGTTCAGAAGTCCTATCACCGCTATGTAGTGGCCACTGTCCTATTGTTATGAATTTATGTTTCAAAGTATTAAAAGTGAAATCATTTGTAAAAGACGTTTTTAAATTTAGTGAAGCTACAATGTAACTGAAATGAAATAAATAGATGTCTTCTAGCAATTGATTGGAATACATTAATTGGACATAATAATAATGTAAATGAGATAAATAGTATACTTATAAATCAAATAAACTTGCTTACCGAAAAGTATATTCCATGTAAAGTAATAAGAGTAAAGCCAAATGATAAATCATGGATGACTAATGAAATAAGAACCCAGTAAAGGAAAAAGAATAGATTACATAAAATAACAAAACATACTAATAAAGTAAATAACTGGCATACTTTTAGAATTTTGAGAAATAGTGTAACTGACCTTATTAGAAAAGCTAAAGATACATATCTAAGGAAACTTCAAAACTCTCTTGTAGGTAAGACCATACCACCTAGTAAGTGGTGGCGTATTGCTAAGTCCATAAGTGGTCTTTCCAATAAAAAAGAACCTTCTCATCCTCTTAAAGTTGGTAATGATATTTTGATTCATCCGTTGGATAAAGCAGAAGCTATTAATAATGTAATTACTTCTATTTCTAACTCGGTTGATGATACTAATAATATTAACAATTCTGATATGGATTTACCTGTCCTTCGTCATATCAACCTTAGTGAAATTATAATATCAGCTCAAGACATAATTGAGCAAGTCCAGCTAATTAGGGATAATAAACCTCCTGGGCCCGACAATGTTTCTCCTCAAATAATAAAAAATCTTCTACCTTCTATAATTTTTACCACTTAAAATTCTCTTTACTAAAACAGTTACTAATGATAGTATTCCTCTGCTAAAGTTAATGCTCTATATAAAGGTAAATGAGCTATTGGTGATCCAAATAATTATAGACCGATTGCAATTACACCCATTTGAAATAAAATATTAGAAAAAACAATTTTTTAGTATGTCTTTAATTATGTAACCAAACACCATATTATCAGTGAGCACCAGTCTGGAATTCAACCTAGAGACTCTACAGTCAACCAACTGATGTCAATATATAATGCATAATGCATATGGTCCCATAACTCGCATTCTATAGGAAAAGCGTATAATACAGGTATTTCTCATATTGTGATAACGGCGACTATAAAGCAAATGCCCTAGTAGACCATCATCCGCCAACTTAAGCGATATACTTGTTTCCTTTAATCAAACTCAGCTTGTTAAATCACCAACTTTTTATACAGAAGCCTCTGAGTCATTGTTAGATATAGTCTGTACTAGCAGTAATAACCTTATTCATAAATGTTATGTTGGAGAAAGCTTCCTTGACCAACCGGTTAGATATCATTGTCCAATTTACTGTTCTTATGATATTTCAAAGCCAGTGCAGTAGGTGTTTAAGCGAAACGTTTGGCTTTTTGACCTAAGAAATTACGATTTATTTAGGGAAAAACTAAGCTCAGTTAACTGGAATTTGTTGAGTGATTTCGATGATATTAATGATGTTGTCAAACATTTCTTAGATATTTTACTTACTATTGCTAAATCTTGTATTCCGAATAAAGAAATAACCATCAGATCTAATGAACCGCCTTGGCTATCAAACGAATTAAGGAGATTAACTCGTAAACGTAAGCTCACTGGGCAAAGTTTTGTCGACTTCGTAACAAATGTGTTAACACAATCAAGCACGCCAAATTAACATACTTTTCTAATTTATGTAGCGAACTTCGCAAACCTTCTAACATTAGTGCTAAACGATGGTGGAAAACTGTAAAGCAACTATTACCTTACTCTGGTAAAATTTGTATACCACGGCACCATTGCTTCATAAAAATAGCGTTGACCTTGAGAAAGCTTGATTATTTAATGACTTCTTTTGTGTCCAGTCTTCAGTTGATGACTCCAGTGTTAATATCCCTAACATTAACGACGAATGTAATAATTCCTTTTATCTGATCTTTTAATGATGTCAGAGATGCTATTCTTACCAATGAATGTTCTAAGGCCATTGGTCCTGACCTGGTAAATCACATCATAAGTAATCTCTTTAACAGGTCAATTATATTTGGAGTATTCCCATCTGAATGAAAGTTTGCTAACGTCACCCCGTGCATAAAAAAAGATAACAAGTCTATATTAACTAACTACAGGCCTACATGTATAACACTGCTATCGATCGTTGGAAAATTAATGGAAAGATGTGTCTTCAAATATGTCTATAATCTTTTGCACACTCACTCCCTCCTATCCCCCCATCAATCTGGATTTAGGCACGGTAAACATATATTTAATATATAGTTTGATTATGACCAACATTGATAAAGGTAAGGATGCACGATTAGTGTTTTGTGATATAAGTAAAGCTTTTGACTGTTGGTCCTATTCAAAAGACCATTATGCCAGACCCTGGCATAAGGGTCTTTTGAATAGGTTAACAAAAATATGGAATATCTGGTAATTTGTATAAATGGTTTGAAAGTTATCTTACTGATAGAAAACAAAGAATTATCTTTGATGGTTATAATTCTGCATTTAAACATATAACTGCTGGTGTTCCACAAGGCTCTGTACTTGGACCTTTCTTATTCTTACTTTTTATTAATGATAACTGATGAAATAAATACCAATATAAAGTTGTTTGCTGATGATTCCTCTCTCTATGTTATTGTTGATGATGATATTGCAACTCCAACTGCTGAGTTGAATGACGACCTTGAATCTATTAATACTTGGGCTAAAATATCCGAAATTGATTTTAATTCTAATAAGTCTTTGATTTATAGAAAACATGTAGCCTTTTCATACTATTTTCCAAAAATTTAAGTCAACATCACAGGTATTTTAGATAAATTAATCAACAGCAGTCTGTTTGTAAAACAGTTGCACTAACTGTAAGTAAGAAAAACAGGGTTCACCCACTGTTGATTTTTGATAATCAAGTAATTCAAGATAACATATTTCATAAACATTTAGGACTTATATTTTATTAAAAAGGCACATGGGGAGATCATATTAATGATATATACAATAAAGCATGTAAACGGCTGAATTTGTTACTTATATAGAAACATAAAGTGGATAGGAACACTCTTTAAACATTATACTACTCATTTGTTAGACCAATTTTCGAAGAATCAAATTTATCAGAATCTGTACAGATTGATGCAATGAAGATTATAACTGGTTTAAGAAGTGATACTTCACATTGTAGACTATATCAAGAAACTGGCATGGAAATGTATACAATTATAAATAATTTAACCCCTGATTATTTGTTTAATATCATTGAACTATTCATTAATCATCAGCAAAATATTCATTACCTGCGACACCACAGGTCTTTCCAATATACCAAGGTCAAGAAATAGTATTTATAATACAAGCTTCTTGCCTTATAGACCTTTCTCATTTTGGGGTATACCTAGCACGGAGCGTGGAGACAGAGACCTAGACAGGTAAATACAGGGGTCATTTAAAAATCAATTTTATATGGAACGTAGCGTAGAGGGTATGTCAGAGTGTATAGACGCCCACGTACCTGACTACAGGTAAGCGAACAGGTAACATCGTATGGAGACACAGATAAAAAAGTATATAACCGGTGACCACAGTCGTTTTCGTCTTTTTCGCGGCTCAATGCGGCAGGATCTCACCCGGGACGTCGATTATATTTTTCTGACGCCGAATGAATTAAAAAATATTACCCGAGCCAAAATAATCAGTTGGAAAAAAGTTTGTATTTTACCAGAGTGACAGAGATCACATATACATTTGTGGATTAAATTTACCATCCACAAACTTCTCCATATTACGAAAGAAATGTTTAACGCTTACACGGTGTCTTTTTATAATAGCGTTAAGCTGAAGGTGCTATCCGCACATATTCGTCACTTCATTCCTTTGCATTTTTGTAGAGAGGTGGTTGAACAAAAGGACATGAAGGCGGCGAAGCGACCTTTATTATTCTGTCATCTGTTTAAACTATTAGCCATGAAAGGAGTGGTTTTCTGTATTGACATATATGTTCTTGTTTATTATCTTGTTTTCTGCTATTTTCGACTTAGTTTAAATCGACAGCTTTCATGGAATTTTCTCCATGCAACACAACCAAAATATTTAAATACATGTATTTTTAATCTTAAAAAACCCTGCAAAACAAACCCAGTAAGGTGATATCAGCCAAGGGGATTTTATCAGTTGTACATGTAATGAAAATCAGGGGATGCACCTGTAGGTAAGGAACATTAAAATATAACTCTTTAGTGTTTTGTCGCAAGCAGGGGACAGGAATCCTTAATACAGATTAGATAATAAATAATGTTGAGATGTTCCCTGATTTTACTACTTTCAGTGTCCGTCTCTGGCTCCGTGGTAGGTCTGCCTCAAAATGAGAAATGTCTACTACCATGCAATATTCCTTCGCCGACCAGGTTAGTTAGCCTTAATTCCTTCAAAAAGAATCTTAAAAATACTATAGCTAATCATATTGAAGCTATTTCTGATACTTTTAAAAATTGTAACCCACGAAAATTAAAAATTATTTTGTGCCAATTAAGAAATGATGCTTTACAGATCATCTTATCCCTGATCCAGTTTGTGCCTGTGGTTCCACCTAGTGAAAATGCTATCACTATGTTTTTACTTGTCTTAAAGGGGCTGGTCGGGGAACAAATTACAAAATAAATGGGTCTAAATGTGTTCTCTGGCCTTCCAAAAGTTATACCACGGCAATATGATGGTCGAGTTCTGCTTGCAATGTCCAGTTTTGACCATTGAAATCTCGGGGAAGCCCCGCGTACATTTAGCGCAGATCTATTTATATATGTCACGTGGTTGTTTCGAAAGTGAGGCAGTGAAGATAACAACAATAGCACGCCGTCATGTGCCATGTCGGACTCAACTAGCGGACAAGACAGCAATACTATACGTAAATAATTGTTTTCAAAGGTCATGTATGATGCAAGTGTAGTATTCCTACCTATATGTTGTTGTTATATAAACGGTATTGATACCTCGTGCCTGTCATGGCTTTTGCATGCATCTTTTTCTTTCGCCGCGATGTTTACATTTGGCCTTGTTGATGACGCGCGTGCGGTAAAATTACATCACTGATCTGGGGCAATTGAGAGTTTTAGACTGTCAGGTGACTATTTAGGATTTCTTTAATATAATTATAATTTTTACTCTTAGGGAGTGAATTTCAGCAAAATTTTAATCGGTATATTTCATAAGAAGGTATTTTAAACATGTGTATGCCATTTTAGCAAATATGACTTACTAAGGCTGAGTACACATCTTATATATATGTGTGTTGTATGTGTGAGGGTGTGTGACATGTAGGCATGTGGGTATGCAATTCTGTATAAGCTTCAGTAGATTTTTACATGTTTAATTATTATACATTGCCCAAAGTAATCATTTTACTCTCTGAATGTTTGTGTAACTCTACCATCAATGCTTTCATTCTAAAATCTGTTTCTCTTTATATATATACTACTGTCTATGATATCTATTATTTACTTTATTCACTTTGGTGTATATATGTGGTACCTATTGGAGAGGACTTATATAGGCTTTGCCTGTTGTTAATCCATTTGTTTTTTAAATGAAATAGAGACTTTTTTAAGAGTTCAACTCTTTTCCTGGTTGTGATCGCGATTTACTAACCTTACAAAAAGTTTAATCCAAATGATAACAATTATTTTACTTCCGTATTTGGTTAAGTGTTCTATACGCATAATAGATACTGTGTGAAGGGAAAACTGCTTTCCTGGGTGGTCGTTTGTTTGTTCGAAATAAGTAAATTCAATAGAGTGTGCAGTAATCACGATTTTTCAGCATGACAAGCAGTTGAACCCATCATTTGGGAAGGGTCACAGAAGGTTGAAGATGGCGTCGTGCCCCAGTAGCACACCCGTGACCGAAAGTACACGTGTAGGTCGAACGTGTAGTTGTGTTGCTGATAGATAATCAGCATTCTGACAGCGTTTTTTAAACTCACAGTCCTCTTGTTTCACCGATCCTATTGTACATGTATATGCTTGTGAGATATGGGGATTCGATAACACTATTACCATAGAAAGAATGCATTTGCAATTTTGTAAAAGAATCATGAATGTGGAAAGTTCTACTTCGAATTACATGATTTATGGAGAAACCGGGAGATATCCTCTGGAAGTAGAAATCAAGCCAAGAATGATCATGTTCTGGTTTAAGTTTGTTAACTGGCGGGAGCAAAATATCTCGTCTGATATACAAAATGACATATGTTTCACAATCAAATGAACAAACGGATTTTAAATGGAATAATTACATAAAAAATATATATGAAACAAGTTAGGTTTTAGCAATTTGTGGATTTTTCAAAATACTTGTACTATGAATAGAAATCATTTCAAATCTGTAGTTAAACAGCGGTTAAAAGATCAATTTATACAGAAATGGTTCCAAGAGATAGAAAAATCTTCTCGTGGTAAATTCTACTCCATATTTAAGACAAACTTTCAGTATGAATCATATTTAACAAAACTTAATGAAAAAGATAGGAAAAATTATTTGTAAATTCCGCACGTCTAATCTAAGTTTCCCAATAGAGACTGGACGCTGGAATGCAACTCCAAAATCAGATAGAATATGCCCTTTATGTCAAACAGGTTTAGGTGATGAACCACATTATTTGTTTAAATGCCAAAATATTTATATATCATCAATAAGAAAAATATATATCCATGATTATTACACTACAAACCCAAGCAATTTTAAGCTAAAAGGAATGATTTCTTTTTGTAATTTACATGTTTTACCTAAAATAAGTCGTTTTCTAGAGAAAACAATTTAGGCTTTAAGTGACATAAGATAAATGCAGTGCTATTATTCTGTAGTATTATATATTTACATGTTGAATACACAATCTGTACTCACTTTGCTATGTAATTGAAATTTATTCAAATGTTGAACTCTTGTAACACATCTCGTGTGTCATGAGTGTAAAATAAAACTTGAGAACCTGTAGAGAAAGGAAAGGTGACCATGGTCTACATATATACGATCAATGAACCGGATATTCGTGAGAGACCCATGTTTTACAGATCTATGTAACACGTCGCTAAATTTAAACGCACAATTACATCTCACTGTGTTTGCACGCATTGGTGATTTTATTCTGATTCTAAAATATAGCATGAACCTATCCTTTATCCAAGACGGTCACGAGACCGGCGTCCGTCCTCCTACCACATACCACTGGTGTATAAATGTACCTAGGTCATGCGGAACGTGATTTCTCCTTAACCAGGTTCAGCGAGGCATAACGGACTCCAATCAAGATGCAATGCGAATAAAAGTAACTTATTTCAGACAAGGTATTTTTTTTTTATCTTTCAGTAATGTATAAAACGATACGCTTCGAGACCGCTATTATTAGGAAATACTTACATTTAAATCACGTATGCAAAGCCTCCCTTAATTTCGTTTCGGCTATAAATGTTGCAAAGTTTGGACAAGAAAGTTGCATTGGCCGGTATAGCTCAGTTGGTTGGAGCGGAATATTGCTTTACTTACGAAATACTTTCAAAACTCAAACCCTTTCGTGCATGCTGTTGGGTCTGACAGGTGATAGGTTACGTATTATTGTAGGAGTACAGAGTACGTACCTGACAAGTGATAGTTTACGTAATATTGTAGGAGTACAGAGTACGTACCTGACAGGTGATAGGTTACGTATTATTGTAGGAGTACAGAGTACGTACCCGACAGGTGATAGGTTACGTAATATTGTAGGAGTACAGAGTACGTACCTGACAGGTGGTAGGTTACGTATTATTGTAGGAGTACAGAGTACGTACCTGACAGGGGATAGGTTACGTATTATTGTAGGAGTACAGAGTACGTACCCGACAGATGATAGGTTACGTATTATTGTAGGAGTACAGAGTACGTACCTGACAAGTGATAGGTTACGTATTATTGTAGGAGTACAAAGTACGTACCCGACAGGTGATAGGTTATGTATTATTGTAGGAGTACAGAGTACGTACCTGACAGGTGATAGGTTAAGTATTATTGTAGGAGTACAGAGTACGTACCCGACAGATGATAGGTTACGTATTATTGTAGGAGTACAGAGTACGTACCCGACAGGTGATAGGTTACGTAATATTGTAGGAGTACAGAGTACGTACCTGACAGGTGATAGGTTACGTATTATTGTAGGAGTACAGAGTACGTACCTGACAGGTAATAGGTTACGTATTATTGTAAGAGTACAGAGTACGTACCCGAACCAGGTTAATATAACTTATTCCTATCGCTATTGGTGATTTAATTGGTTAGAGTTGTAACTGGATCCGTGGACTCGATGGCATTATTTAACTATTTGAAAGACACCAGACTCGGATTTCTTTTAACTCACCTTGCCCTCTTTGACGTTATTTATATACAATCACATATTCCATATAATTTATTCATTATTTCTCTGATTATTTTAGCCCCCCTTTTTATTTTAATTATTTACACATATCATAAGAATGCTTTTAAAAATATTCTTTTTTATCTGATATTATCTTCGCTACTCACATGTTTGTTTAACAAACAATACATAAATCCCCATGCCCCTAAATGACCACAGTTGTCGATGGGCTGTTAAACACAAACAAACAAAATTGTAACGGGAAAACATGCACTGTGGTCGGCCTATGGACAGTGTGTTCCCGGTATGTTCCACTCTCGATATTTATGGGTTACACTCACTTTCGCTCTGTACACCCCTGGAATATGTCAGTATAATGGAGAATGCGCACAGTGCAGCGTATAGTTTAATTTGATGTTGTGTGTATATGTCGAACTTTATAATTAAGCTATGACACTACAACGTCGGGTAGCCCTTAGGTAAACATGTGTTCAGTTACAAACACTACGGATTCACTTGTAAGGGGTGGGCTGTTCAAATTACATCCAGTGTCGTCACGTGATTTTGTCTTAAACATGAACTTTTATCTTGTTTTCATAACCCTCTAATAAACCTGTTTATATTGATCGTGTTCACTTTTTAAATGAAACAAAGTTTAAACTATATTTCACAATTTAATCCATAATCCACTGAAATCAACGATTACAGTAACAGGATATACATTTCTGTCTAATGATAGTGTGGGATAGAGTGATAGAGTGAACAATACGACAGGGTGAACAATACGACAGAGTGAACAAAGAGACATAGTGGACAATGAGACAGAGTGAATAATGAGACAGAGTGAACAAAGAGATAGAGTGAACAAAGAGACAAAGTGAACAAAAGATAGAGTTAACAATGAGATAAAGTGAACAATGAGACAGAGTGAATAATGAGATAGAGTGAACAAAGAGACAAAGAGAACACAAGATAGAGTTAACAATGAGATAAAGTGAACAATGAGACAGAGTGAACAATGAGACAGAGTGAACAAAGATACAGAGTGAACAATGAGACAGAGTGAACAAAGAGACAGAGTGAACAATGAGACAGAGTGAACAATGAGACAGAGTGAACAAAAGATAGAGTTAACAATGAGATAAAGTGAACAATGAGACAGAGTGAACAAAGAGACAGAGTGAACAATGAGACAGAGTGAACAAAGAGACAGAGTGAACAAAGAGACGGATTGAACAAAGAGACAGTGAACAATGAGACAGAGTGAACAATGAGATAAAGTGAACAAAGAGACAGTGAACAATGTGACAGAGTGAACAATGAGACAGAGTGAACAATGTTACAGAGTGAACAAAGAGACAGAGTGAACAATGAGACAGAGTGAACAATGTGACAGAGTGAACAAAGAGACAGAGTGAACAATGAGACAAAGTGAACAAAGAGACAGAGTGAACAATGAGACAGAGTAAACAAAGAGACAGAGTGAACAATGAGACAGAGTGAACAATGTTACAGAGTGAACAAAAAGACAGAGTGAACAATGAGACAGAGTGAACAATGTTACAAAGTGAACAAAGAGACAGAGTGAACAATGAGATAGAGTGAACAATGAGATAGAGAGAACAATGAGACAGAGTGAACAATGAGACAGTGTTAACAAAGAGACAGAGTGAACAATGAGATAGAGTGAACAATGAGACAGAGTGAACAAACAGACAGTGAACAATGAGACAGAGTGAACAATGAGACAGAGTGAACAATGAGACACAGTGAACAAAGAGACAGTGAACAATGAGACAGAGGGAACAATGAGACAGAGTGAACAAAGAGACAGAGTGAACAATGAGACAGAGTGAACAAAGAGACAGTGAACAATGTGACATAGTGAACAAAGAGACAGGGTGAACAAAGACACACAGTGAACAATGAGACAGAGGGAACAATGAGACAGAGTGAACAAAGAGACAGAGTGAACAATGAGATAGAGTGAACAATGAGACAGAGTGAACAATGAGACAGAGTGAACAATGTTACAGAGTGAACAAAGAGACAGTGAACAATGATACAGAGGGAACAATGAGACAGAGTGAACAAAGCGACAGAGTGAACAATGAGAAAGAGTGAACAATGAGACAGAGTGAACAATGAGACAGAGTGAACAAAGAGACAGAGTGAACAATGAGACAGAGTGAACAATGAGACAGAGTGAACAATGAGACAGAGTGAACAATGAGACAGAGTGAACAATGAGACAGAGTGAACAATGAGACAGAGTGAACAATGAGACAGAGTGAACAATGAGACAGAGTGAACAATGAGACAGAGTGAACAATGAGACAGAGTGAACAATGAGACAGAGTGAACAATGAGACAGAGTGAACAATGAGACAGAGTGAACAATGAGACAGAGTGAACAATGAGACAGAGTGAACAATGAGACAGAGTGAACAATGAGACAGAGTGAACAATGAGACAGAGTGAACAATGAGACAGAGTGAACAATGAGACAGAGTGAACAATGAGACAGAGTGAACAATGAGACAGAGTGAACAATGAGACAGAGTGAACAATGAGACAGAGTGGACAATGTGACAGAGTGAACAATGAGATAGAGTGAACAATGAGATAGAGTGAACAATGAGATAGAGTGAACAATGAGACAGAGTGAACAAAGAGACAGTGTGAACAATGAGACAGAGAAAACAATTAGACAGAGTGAACAATGAGACAGAGTGAACAAAGAGACAGAGTGAACAATGAGATAGAGTAAACAATGAGACAGAGTAAACAATGAGACAGGGTGAACAATGAGACAGAGTGAACACTGTCACAGAGTGAACAATGAGACAGAGTGAACAAAGAGACAGAGTGAACAATGAAACAGAGAAAACAATTAGACAGAGTGAACAATGAGACAGAGTGAACAAAGAGACAGAGTGAACAATGAGATAGAGTAAACAATGAGATAGAGTAAACAATGAGACAGGGTGAACAATGAGACAGAGTGAACACTGTCACAGAGTGAACAATGAGACAGAGTGAACAAAGAGACAGAGTGAACAATGAAACAGAGAAAACAATTAGACAGAGTGAACAATGAGACAGAGTGAACAAAGAGACAGAGTGAACAATGAGATAGAGTAAACAATGAGATAGAGTAAACAATGAGACAGGGTGAACAATGAGACAGAGTGAACACTGTCACAGAGTGAACAATGAGACAGAGTGAACAAAGAGACAGAGTGAACAATCAAATAGAGAAAACAATTAGACAGAGTGAACAATGAGGCAGAATGAACAATGAGACAGAGTGAACAATGAGACAGAGTGAATAATGAGACAGAGTGAACAATGAGACAGTGTTAACAAAGAGATAAAGTGAATAATGAGACAGAGCGAATAATGAGATAGAGTGAACAATGAGACAGAGTGAACAATGAGACAGTGTTAACAAAGAGACAGAGTGAACAATGAAACAGAGTGAACAATGAGACAGAGTGAACAATGAGACAGAGTGAACAAAGAGACAGAATGAACAATGATACAGAGTGAACAATGAGACAGTGTAAACACTGAGACAGAGTGAATAATGTGACAGACTTAGACAGAGTGAACAATGAGATGGAGTGAGACAGAGTGAACAATGAGACAGGGTGAACAATGAGACAGAGAGAACAAAGAGACAGAGTGAACAATGAGACAGAGTGAACAAAGTGACAGAGTGAACAATGAGACAGAGTGAACAAAGAGACAGAGTGAACAATGAGACAGAGTGAACAATGAGACAGGGTGAACAATGAGACAGAGAGAACAAAGAGACAGAGTAAACAATGTGACAGAGTGAACAATGAGACAGGGTGAACAATGAGACAGTGTGAACAATGAGACAGAGTGAACTATGAGATAGCAACTGACGTAGTGTTCGCATTAATATTAACATTAACGACTAAATGTCACCATATACAGACAGCTGTGGATGTTGTTTTTCACGTCGCCACATGTATATATGTATTATTGTTATTTAGATAATACGGATACGACTTTGGTGATGGTTTAGCCAAAGAGTTTGTTTAAACATGAAAATATTCACAAGATGGTTTTATAGTTTAGTTCTCCTTGATGTTGTAACATCCATGAACATCATGAAACTGTAACAACATCCGGATGCTGCTTACATGCGAGCCTTGCCCAGGGAATATTAGATTTAAAAACAGACAACCGGGTGTTCCACATAAACAAACTGGTCCCTTTGTAAACAAAATCACATGTTCACGAACACACGTGGCAACAACCGCGTCCTGAAACGAACATCGATTCATGATACCTTTCTGGTGACAATTTTGCCAAAAATAGAGGTCTTAAATGAACAGCTGTATCATTGTCGGTGAGCTTTAAAATATTGACATAGATATAACTCATTTCTGGGCAGTCCTTTATGATAGTATCGGTTGTCACCATTATTATTTTTCTGTTATTTCTTTGTATGTAAAATATATGAACTAAGTAAGGGTTCAAGTCGGGATTTCGACATAAAATGAATGATGTGTGTTTGTGTGTATGCTGTCTGTCTGTATTCATGTGTATAAAGTACATGTATGAACTTTGAATATCAAACGTTTAAACACTAGGAAGACAATTCTTAAGCATATGAAAAGCATAATTTTCGATAAAATGCCTCTTTCTTATGACAGAAAGTGAACAGGAGAGGAATGATTGCTTTATAAAAACTTACTCGTAAGCGTTCATCACTTTCTCCGTCAAATAGTCGTGGCATTTGTGGTTCTCAAACGACAGGTAGAACTTGTAGTCCCTCCTGGTCATTTCGACGCATTCTCTGTGTTTGGACGCTGGACAAGACAGTGGACCACAGTGCCCGTAAATGTCCACTTGCACGTGTTTACCCAGTTCCCTTGCATACTCCATACGTCCACTCTTTACAATATTGCAGTTAGAAACCATCCAAGCGACCTTTTTGGTCCGGCCCTCGGCGAAATTGCGACCTGGGGTCGGGATATCAGGAGGCGTCCAACAATTCCGTCCAATTTTGAAATAGGGATCATAAATTGTCGAGTCTACTCGATACGTGTTTGTCCAATTGAAAAAGTTTTTATAGTTATTCATTGGCCACGATCTATCTGGACTCTCATTGATGTTTAAAATGGCAATTTGTTTAGAAGATGATTTTTGAAAAGGTGGTGATAACGGTAGATATCCAGAATTAGCAAACACAACAGCATCAGCCGTGGCCTCCGCACTTCTCTCGTGGGTTAAACTACAGCGGTTCACCTTGCAGTGCTTGAAGAATTCTAATCCCGTGGGAACGTTTGTCCATTTTTCCATGTGCCAAATATACACAACTTTGATATCCGATTTACTGGAGTAAGTTCTCGGCACATATTCTAATTGTTCGTAAACTCGATCTGACGAAGCATTCGTATGGAGGAAATCGTCCGGAAGTAGGCGCGAAATACGTTGTTTCTCCGATTCGCTAATGTTAACTTCCGGCGGAAAGTATCTGATGGGATGTAGCCGGTTTTTGGTTCTATCAAAACCAACATTTAAGTTTGTCCTTGTCGGCGATTTCGAGATGTCTAAACAATAACTTGAATTAAATATTTTTGAATGAAAATCCTCCGATACATAATTATAATCTGACATTATTTTCTTCGTTATAATGACATTGCGAGAGTTGTGTTTGTGTTCCATCTGCCTCACAAAGTAATGCGGTCTCAGATTGATCATTCCTGTTACACAGACTACCATAACGACAGTGAGAATAAATACCTTTTCCTGCCATTTTGTGTTTCGTGTCCAGAACACTCTTCTCAGTAGTCCCATAGTTTGATAGAAAGTACACCTGTTCTGCACAGCCAACATAGAATGACTGTTACACGACACCCGACGCCCTACATGTATACAGTACTTGCTATACGTTACGCCTCGCTTAATAAGACTGGAAACTAATGTCTGTTTACACGCGGTAGGACCTCTGAGGACGGTATATACGAAGTGTATACCCGGCTAACCCTGGGGGCTATGTATATATACATATGCAAAGTTCCCACCTGAAAAACGTGCAATGAAGGAAAATGCAATAAGCTATACTACCTTCCGTCGTAACGTGGCACGCACATCGAAATGTCGGTAAGTCGGAAACATAACGAAGTATTAAAAAAGCAGATGAATCAAACGAACGCCAGTCTTTTGTTTAAATCTTTTCTTGTTGAAAAATAAACATATAATTCATATCGGCTTAACAAATTATATATAGGCTATACTGATTAAGGAAGGTAAATATTGAACTTTTAGCTTAAACAAATACTCCTGTGTATTTCTACTGGCCAGACTGAGTGGACAAAATACAATCCTTGAAAGGAAATACATTGTTTTCAACAGCTGCTTGAAGCCCTAGTCCGGACATAAGTTGGTAGAGTTATATCTATGGATACTTTCGTTAGCGAGGAAACAATAGGTTGTGTATTAATAGAATCCATCCCTGATGTGAGGTATGGGTAAGGTTATTCAAACCCAAGGGATGAAATATTGAGCAGGAGACCCACGGCATTGCCGAGAGTTTTCCAGCACCGCCGGAAATGCGGATACCTCAGTCTAGTATGCAAAAGATTAGGATATGTACAACGGATTCTCGTCAACATGGACACTTGAGTGTGTGTGTACCGTAAAGAAAACCTTGATAGTCCGTACACTATGAGATGTGTAATTACAATCGTGAATCATGTTAGCCCGGATATTCTAGACTTCGTGTATCTGTCGAAACCATCAACTCTCCGAACACTTAAGGGTTTGATAAACTTTGTTAGTCCGGACACTTTAGGATGTATGTGTGATGGAACCTGGTTAGTCCGGACATTTAAGGTTGAAACTTTGATGGAACCTTGTTAGTCCGAACACTTTAAGATGTGTGTTTGATGGAACCTTGTTAGTCCGGAAACTTTTAATTATTGAAGCATAATAACTAGACTGTCTGGCACTATTGAACGTTTGTTCAGTAGAACCTTGTTAGTCTGGACACTTTGAAATGTATGTTTGATTGAACCTTGTTAGTCCGGACACTTTATGATGTGTGTATAATGGAACCTTGTTAGTCCAGACACTTGAGGGTGTGTGTTTAATGGAACATTGTTTGTCCGAACACTTTATGATGTATGTTTGATGGAACCTTGTTAGTCCGGACACTCTATGATGTATGTTTGATGGAACCTCGTTAGTCCGGACACTTTAGGATGAGTGTTTGATGGAACCTTGTTAGTCCGAACACTTTCGGATGTATGTTTGATGGAACCTTGTTAGTCCGGACACTTTATGATGTATGTTTGATGGAACCTTGATAGTCCGGACACTTTCGGATGTATGTTTGATGGAACCTTGTTAGTCCGGACACTTTATGATGTATGTTTGATGGAACCTTGTTAGTCCGGACACTTTAGGATGAGTGTTTGATGGAACCTTGTTAGTCCGTACACTTTAGGATGTATTTTGGTTTACATATCGGAAGACTCGCTAGCAGGAGCAAAGCGTATTGGAGAAAGGGAGGAGGGGAGGTAACGTGCGTGTGTGTGTGTGCTTGTGTGTGTGTGTGTGTGTGTGTGGGGGGGGGGGTAGTTTGGTTTTGGTTTAATTTTGTTTAACGTCCTATTAACAACTAAGGTCATTTAAGGACGTGCCTCCATGTGATTCAGTGTATGCGTGCTTGCGTGTGTGTATACATGAGACAGTGTATGTTGGTTTGCTTGCCTCCTTGTGATAGCGCGGATCTGATGCCGACTTTATAGTGCTATCTCACTGAAATACAATGCCGAAGGCCCCCGGCACAGCAATCCTCCCGGTCACATTATACTGACAACGGGTGAAGCAGTTGCTGCCATTCCTTATATGCTGAACGTTTAGCAGGGAATAACAACTACCATTTTTAAGGACTTTGGTATGTCCCGGCCTGGGGACAGAGCCCATTGCCTTCCTCACCTGGGCGAACGCTCAACATTAAGGCCAAAAGTGAGGTGTTTCCAAGCAAGGCACTAGGAAATAAAAGGTAGTTCGAAGTAGAAAGAAAGATAAAGATCCAAAATATTGCAATGGGTGGAGCAGATTTACTGTGGTAGCTTTTGTGTCCCCAAATAGAGGAAGGACACCAACGCAAATCGCCAATTCTGCAGGGGGTTCCCCCATTAGCCGCCTCCTACGATACACTTTTCCCGACCCCCCCCCCCCCCTGCAGGGGTGGTGTGTGTGGGTAGAATAATGAGGTCGATGTGGGGGTATGAGGGTCATATCTATCATTTAAGCAGTCTAACACATTTTTCTAGATTATAATATTATTTTTCCAGTTACTAGAATCAGTTGAAGTGCATTAAATACATTTAAATACATGACATGGAATTTGTAAATTTCTATAAAGCAAACTTGCCGATTTTCAAGGAGTGATCTTTTTCATAGTTTTTATATTCAATAACGTACGTGATAAGTTCAGAGGAAGTAATTCAGAATTTCAACAGTGCCTGAACTAAGTTAATTTGTTCTTTGCATAACTTAATAGTTTGTTTAACATCGTTTACAAGAAGAGCTGTTGAGTGATTTCATTATCTTTAGAACAAATATTTAATTCCTCTGGGTAGAACATTTCTTTCTTTCAATATACGTGTGTGTTACCGTGACCCAGAGCTATCCCCGTAACGCAGTGAAATCTACCTAATCTTCCAATACACACAATATTCCAATATACAACTGTATGGATCCGCGAACAATTGCCCAAATGTATTTAATAAGAATATTGTCAGCCAGCATTACACTTTATATCTATAGATTGCGGAAGTATGAAATAAAAATATTTCAAATGAAATGAAAACATCTTATAATAAAAAAAACTTGGAATGAACTAGGAAAAATGAAATAGATATAGCTTGAAATAAAGAAAAGACATTTTTGAATGAAATACATGTAAATGTCTTTAAATGAAATAAATGTTCAAGTGTGATAGAGATATCTCCCACATGGAAAGGATTATATGAAATATTTTTATTGTTTATAAGACCCCTACGTGCAATAAAATCCGGGCCAACAAGAGTGATTACTATAAGTTGAAATCCCTCTGTTGTTAAAGCTATCCAGTTATTAAGTGTCCAAAATTGTATACGATTAACTCATATTACCAGATATGTATATAATCAGGGACAGTATATACTATACGTCCCTGATATAATCTAAAAATAAACAACGCCAAGTGGCACCTGTGTTACAGAGTCTCGCTTGGAAGGCCATCTACAACTGCTAGGTAACTTACATGTACCCGCTCATTATCTCCGCAAAACAGCGCATACAACTGTTTAATCATACTGTTGCATATTAACGATTCAATTCAATTTTATTACCGAATGCACATTGCTTATAGTATAGAAGTATACATATTAAAAAATACTAAAATTATACCTATAAGCAACACGTCCGTTGGCCGCAGCCGTCGACTGTAAAGGAGAGGGGGGACCTAGCCTATCGCTAGATATATGGGAAATTCCACTGTATCTATAAAGATTAAAAGACAAATGAAGAAGTAGCTAAGAATGAGCCCGTTACAGTTCCGTAGGACACGGGTTTTCAGTAGAAGCTATATATAGAATGTGAGTATCGTACCATCTCATGATTATGAAGATTTTTTTTAAACGGTGGTGCTTAAATGAGTTGAACGTGATCAAAGCACGCGCCAAGTACGTTATAACATGATCATTTTTAAATTTTTATCAATAGATGAATTATTTCCTCTTGACTTCATGGTCCTTATCCTTATATAATTATCTCCCCTTTCCTCACAGGTACTCAGTTTATCAATTGTTATGAAAATCAGGGGATGTAACTGTAGGTAACAAGTAAGGAACACTAAATGATAATTATCTAGTGTTTTGTCGCAAGCAGGGCGACATGAATCCTTAAGGACTTCCCACCCTTCGTAATACACATGTTTTTCTTGTCGTATTTTGGTGTCGTCATTTCCGTATTGCATATCGGGCATTCCATTACCGTAGTGTAAATTATAGTAACACCGGGTAAACAATTTTACACGTGTGTGACGATGAACACCCGATATCAAGACTTCACTTGGAAATGTGTAATCACACGTACTTCAGAAATAAAGCTGATGATACAAAGACATTAATTACCTCACAGGAAGACACTGACATACATGTAACATCAGACGACTTTAAGAAGGTCGTATATGAGGCGCATGGAATGCAGACTGATGTGTTTTGTTTACCGACCTCACCTGTACAAGCTCGGAGTCGCAATGAGTTTTGTTGTCGAGCTAGTTACGCTCTGTCAAATAAATCATTTCACAAATAGTGGTTTGTAAAATATCAAAATCCCTATAAAACGAAGTGCATGTGCGTGCACGTGATAACGGCATACCATGCGATAGCCTATGATTACATATGTACCTGATTTATATACCATGCATAAGCGGCCCATGGAATGATGTCCAACGTGTACATGATTGAGAGAAATATTATTTCGTAAAAGAACTGTAAATTGACAATTTGATATCGTAATTTAATTTATTTCCGTCGTTTTTGGTATAGTAAAGAAAATAGCTATCATTGTATAAATTATATCCCTCTGCAAAAGTTCCGATTTTTTTCAAGGTAGACAACTCTCATCGCAATCAAAGTTATTGTAAAATGTAAAATGTTTGGTTCAAATCTTCACTCTTTTTGTATGAAACTATGTGGTTTTTTTCGGTATTTTTCATAAAAAAAACCAGTTTATCAGAATCCTTAGATTTTCATAAAATCATCTCTACATAGTGACATAACCATTATGTGAAACTTTCATTGAATTCTGCTGGTTAATTGCGAAAGGGTGGAGCCTCCTTAATACAGATGAAATGAAGAAAGATTTTGAGATGTTCCCTGAATTTACTACTCTCAGTGTCCGTCTCTGACTCCGTGCTAGGTCTGCCTCAAAATGAGAAATGTCTATTAATACAACGGTTGGTTTGTGATGCGCCAGGAGTCCATGGAATTCTCTGAACCAGCGACCTCCATCTATGACACTTATGATGTCGTGTGGTAGTGACTCCGCGCTGCATACTCCCACGTTCCAAATTGCATCGGCTAGAGCTGGTTTCTGTGCCTGTAGCGGTAAACCCGAAGAATCGAACAGAGAAGAGGGAATTCCACACAGTTCGTATTTGAACAGTTCCACTGGATCGTCAGAAATTCTATTTGAAGCTACTGTAAGGCGTTGAAAAATAAGCTGATTATCGACTTCAATTCTGTCTCCATCCACTTTTACACTTGCCTTCGTACTAAGAGTAACAACTTGTTGTGACCTTTTGAAGGAATGTTCAAGAACGTTTTGGCCTGCCATTGATTCGACGATTTTTGTCCCTATTTCTCTTGCATCATCCTGGTTTACGGGCTCATCTGCAGTTTCGCCAGTTTCTATATTGCGAAGTGATGGATCATCTGAGAATGGATTTCGTTCAGTTAAAAACGCCAAAGTTGTCTTGATGTCTCGGCAATCTCTTTCCTGTCTTGCAGACGAGGTGTCTTTGTGTTGGTCGCTTGTCTGATATCCAACTCCAGATAGGGTTTGCATCGCATTGTTAACATCAGCACATGCTGGCATGGAAAGCAGACACTGATCTCTCTGGACCTCTCCCATTCCCGACCTCGTGTCAAGCCTCTAGTTGTCTTTACACTCCTCATCAACTCCTGCTCAATAACAAGGTCCGACGACAGGCCTGCCCAGTACCTATCGCTTCTTCTCAGAACGTGGTACCCATTCTTGAATTGACGATCAACATCTGGGTGAGTGGAATGGAGGTTCTGCAGCAAGATAGGTGTATGAAGACTTCGCATACAAATTGTGTCCTGAGGCGGCGAAATAGGGAATCATTTCATGAACACATTTCAGGTGAAGATCCCAATCCCCCATTCTTTCGCCTCTTATGTATGACTTTAGGAGTTGTACCATTTCCATGTATCGTATCCACAGACTGGCTGTTCGTTTTCCATCAAATGATTTCACCTCTGTGGCAAGAACATCAGACATATCCTCTAGTGCATTACTTGACAACACTGTTTCCATGGAAATGTCTCCTGTTATAAAGCTATCGTAGAAACCTACAGCTGTTCTCAAAATGTTCTCTTCTTCACTTGGGTGATGTTCAGCGGTTTCATCATTCTGGCGAGCCTCAGTCTTAAAAGCGCGGGTAACGAGTATCGCCTGTAAGGCATTGTGGATCAGCATATGTCCTCTGACGGCTCGGGCTAGAGATTTTCCGCTCAGCATGTGTGTGACCGCATTCGGTGCGTATACAGTCTCTAGTATTTGCTGTAGTCCAGATCAACTCATGATGTACCCGATTGCTCCAAGAAAGCTCATCTCAAGGTGAAATCCACCCAGACGAAGGACAATTGTCTTCAAATCACTTTTCTGTGACTCATTTGCGATGATAGAATACACCTTCCAGTACAGTGGCTGGTCAAATGTAACAATTGGAGTTGTTCCGTTTCCCAGTGCCAGCCTGCATATAAATGCCAGTGTTGAAAAGACACACGTCATGTCGCTAGGGCTCATGTCGATCATGGGAAGAAACGTCACTGCTGTTTTCCCAGGTTGGCTTCCCTTCTGAATCATCTGCATGATCCCAGTCCACCATGGCATTGGTGACCTTAATGTCCAGATGGTCTTGACGAAAGCATCTAACCGTACAGCAGAGTCTGATGTATCCATAGCTCTCAGATTGGGGAAAGACAGTGATGCCGTCGTCTTCGTGTGCTGTCTGTAGGGTTGGATCTCAATATTTCCCAACAGCTTCAGGTAATCTGGTGTTACGTCTATGCGAGGAATGGGCTTACTAGTGTATTTACCTGGTGTAACCGCAGCTATGATGCCCATTCCATGAAAGCTGTTATTCCCGTCTAATGTCCGAATGTTGTGGTCCACATTATCTGCAACAAACTGGATACAGCTTCCAGGTAATACACCATTTATGGAAGTACCAAGAGATGCAGCTGCGCTGGCCTCAAACTTTTGAATGTCCATGTATGGTGAAAGGAAACATATCTATATAAATGTATCAACACTTGTGCCTCTCTCCTACTTATGTATATTAAATCATGTTTGTATTATGTATTACTTATGTGAATAAAACAAAGTGTAAACATACAGTGAAATGTTCAGTTCGCCCTCACTCTTCACACACTGTAAATCTGTAGTGTATGCCATTTGGACTGAATCACGTCAACTTACGTCAAGTTAAACAACAAAAAAGTCTCTGGTAATATTCCTCAGGTTCATATTTTTCTCTAGTTATAGATGTCGAATTCGAATTATACTTCGATATTCTCTTTTCTATACCTCATTCTTCTAGAAATGTATAAGCTGTAGTATATTAATTCATAAAGAAAGCTCAGGTGCTGTATTAATGTACCATTACTTCCTTTACCACCTATACCCTCCTATATCATCTATACTTCCTATATCACCTATACCCTCCTACATCACATATACTTCCTATAACCAACTATACCCTCATGTATCACCAAAATGTCATATGCCCTTTTACCCTCCTACATCACCTATACGTCCTATACCACCTATACCCTCCTACATCACTTTAACTAACTATATTCTCCTACATCACCTATAGATACGTCTTATACCACTTATACCGTCCTACATTAACTATACCCTTTTACACTTGTACCTGCTGCCCCAAATTGCATGATCGTAATAGGCGACTAAATTTGGGACCTTATCGTTTCTCTTCTTTCTAAACAACTTTCTTCTTCCTAACGTCTCCCTTGACAATACCTTATTTTGGCCATTTGTTGAGCGTTCGCCCCTGTGAGGAAGGCTTTGGGTTCTGTCCCATGGTCGAGACATACCAAAGTCTTTAAAAATGGTAGTTTCTACTCCTGCTTAACGCTCAGCAAATTAGGAGTGGGACGACTGGTTCGCCCGTATTCAGTATAATCAGACCGGGTGGGGCGTCCTGCTGGGTGTCTTCGGCAGTATGTTTCAGTGAGGTAGCACTATAAAGTCGGCTAAGTTCCGCGCTATCACGAGGAGACAAACACGAACATATTGCAGCCTCCCAAAATACACACGCATACACTACACGCACACATCTTGTACACAGATGAGGCCTTCCTTAAATGACCTTAGCTGTTAATAGGAGGTTAAACAACATAAACCAAACCAAACCCTCTTACACCACCTATACATGTACCTACATGTACTTTACCACCATAACCCTTATACATCACCTTTACTTCCTATACCACCTATACCCTCCTACATCACATATACTTCCTATACCACCTATACCCTCCTACATATACATCACATATACTTCCTATAACCAACTATACCTTCCTACATCACCTATATTTCCTATATCTTCCTATGTCACCTTTACTTCCTATACCACATATATACCCTCCTACATCATATATACCCTCTTACATCATATATACCCTCCTACATCATCTAAACCCTCGTACACTATCTATACCATCCTATACCTTCATACGTCACTTAACTTCCTATGCCACCTATACCCACTTACATCACCTACACTTCCTAACCCACCTATATCCTCCTACATATGTACGTCATCTATACTTCCTAAACCACTTATACTCTCCTATATCAACTATACCTCCTACATCGACTTTACTTCCTATACAACCTAAACCCTCCTACATCACCTTTACTTCCTATAAAACATATACCCTCCTACATCACCTTTACCTCCTAAACCATGTATACCCTCATGCATCACATATACTTCCTATAACCACCTATACTCTCCTACATCACCTTAAATAACGATATCCTCCTACATCACATTTACTTTCTATACCACATATACCCTCCTACGTCACCTTAACTTCATTTTCCACTTATACCCTCCTACATAACCTATACTTAATAAACCACATATACCCTCCTACGTCATCTATACTTCTTATACCACCTACACTTCCTATACCACCTATACCCTCATACGTCAGCTTTATTAACTATGTCCTCCTACATCACATGTATTTCATATACCACCTGTATCCCTACATCAGTGATAGAAGGTTAAACCCTATTAAACGAAAAACAAATCCCTTGTAGAAACTGATTGACATATTCTCAATTTCTATACCGTATTTTTTGACAAAAATTTAATAGCTTTCTCTGCGTGTGCAGCTTATCCTGGTTGATAGTGTGATATTTCAGTAATGAAATCACACTTATTAACGTCAACAAGGTATTTATATTTGAGTATACAACATTTAGACAGAAGGGATTGATATGACAGATCTTTAGTAATGAATACATTTTAGGACGAGAAAAGGGGAAAGAAAGTGAGCGGAAAGGTGAAATATGTGTTGGCAAAAGTGATTTTAAATGATATACATTAAAATGCCTGAAGTTATTCTATAGAATTTTACGCAGTATCATAATATAGTCGGTGCTGATCTTTTAGCATGTAGTTCAGTGTATAGTAATATATAATACATGTATAAACGGATGTATAATTACAAGGACACACATCTTAATACGCGATTAATCAAGTGTGGTACAAATGGGCGAAAACAGTTTAATCCCTTTTTCAGTCAGCTTACATAATCGATTTTAACTAATCCTTTAAATCCAACGTTGTCAAAGTTTACCTTATACGAAGTAAATGGACATATACTTACCTGATGTAAGTTTCTGAGTACACATGTATACCTTACCTCCGTGACGTACCTGTGTCATTTCTGTTCGGGCACCTGCACTATGTGTGGCGGTTATACCACTAAATCTACAACATGTGTGGCAGTTATACCACTAAATCTCCAACATGTGTGGCAGTTATACCACTAAATCTCCAACATGTGTGGCAGTTATACCACTAAATCTACAACCTGTGTGTCAGTTATACCACTAAATCTACAACAAGTGTGGCAGTTATACCACAAAGTCTCCAACATGTGTGGCAGTTATACCACTAAATCTCCAACATGTGTGGCAGTTATACCACTAAATCTCCAACATGTGTGGCAGTTATACCACTAAATCTCCAACATGTGTGGCAGTTATACCACTAAATCTCCAACATGTGTGGCAGTTATACCACTAAATCTCCAACATGTGTGGCAGTTATACCACTAAATCTCCAACATGTGTGGCAGTTATACCACTAAATCTACAACCTGTGTGTCAGTTATACCACTAAATCTACAACATGTGCTGCAGTTATACCACAAAGTCTGCAACATGTGTGGCATTTATACCTCTAAATCTGCAATATCTGTCGCAGTTACACCACTAAATCTACAACATGTGTGGCAGGTATACCTCTAAATCTACAACATATGTGGCAGTGTCATTTCTGTTCGGGCACCTGCACTATGTGTGGCGGTTATGCCACTAAATCTACAACATGTGTGGCAGTATACCACTAAATCTACAACATGTGTGGCATTTATACCACTAGATCTGCAATATCTGTCGCAGTTATACCGCTAAATCTACAACATATGTGGCAGTTATTCGACTAAATCTACAACATGTGTGGCAGATACACCACAAAGTCTGCAACATGTGTGGCAGATATACCACTAAATCTGCAATATCTGTCACAGTTATACCACTAAATCTACAACAAGTGTGGCAGTTATACCACAAAGTCTCCAACATGTGTGGCAGTTATACCACTAAATCTCCAACATGTGTGGCAGTTATACCACTAAATCTCCAACATGTGTGGCAGTTATACCACTAAATCTCCAACATGTGTGGCAGTTATACCACTAAATCTGCAATATTTGTCGCAGTTATACCACTAAGTCTGCATCTTGTGTCGCAGTTATACCACTAAATCTACAACATGTGCTGCAGTTATACCACAAAGTCTGCAACATGTGTGGCAGATATACCACTAAATCTGCAATATCTGTCGAAGTTATACCACTAAATCTACAACATAGGTGGCAGTTATACGACTAAATCTACAACATGTGCTGCAGTTATACCACAAAGTCTGCAACATGTGCGGCATTTATACCACTAAATCTGCAATATCCGTCGCAGTTATACCACTAAATCTACAACCTGTGTGTCAGTTATACCACTAAATCTACAACATGAGTGGCAGTTATACCACTAAATCTACAACAAGTGTGGCAGTTATACCACAAAGTCTGCAACATGTGTGGCAGTTATACCACTAAATCTACAACATATGTGGCAGTTATAGCACTTAATCTACAACATATGTGGCATTTATACCACTAAATCTGCAATATGTGTGGCAGTTATACCACAAAGTCTGCAACATGTGTGGCAGTTATACCACTAAATCTGCAATATCTGTCGCAGTTATACCACTAAGTCTGCAACTTGTGTCGCAGTTATACCACTAAATCTACAACATATGTGGCAGTTATACCACTAAATCTACAACATATGTGGCGGTTATACCACTAAATCTGCAACATGTGTGGCAGTTATACCACTAAATCTACAACATTTGCTGCAGTTACACCACTAAACCTACAACATGTGTGTCAGTTATACCACTAAATCTACAACATGTGTGGCAGATACACCACAAAGTCTGCAACATGTGTGGCAGTTATACCACTAAATGTTATACCACTAAATCTACAACAAATGTGGCGGTATTACCACTAAATCTGCAACATGTGTGGCAGGTATACCACTAAATCTACAACATTTTCTGCAGTTACACCACTAAACCTACAACATGTGTGTCAGTTAAACCACTAAATCTACAACATGTGTGGCAGATACACCACAAAGTCTGCAACATGTGTGGCAGTTAAACCACTAAATCTACAACATATGTGGCAGTTATACCACTAAATCTACAACATGTGTGGCAGTTATACCACTAAATCTACAACAAGTGTGACAGTTATACCACTAAATCTACAACATGTGTGGCAGTTATACCAATAAATCTACAACAAGTGTGGCAGTTATACCACAAAGTCTGCAACATGTGTCGCAGTTATACCACTATGTCTGCAAGATGAGTCGCAGTTATACCACTAAGTCTGCAACATGTCTGCCGTTTGTTGATTAATTATTTATAGTCAGAGCATCCGTGTCCATCACATCTTTGACAGTTTATTGTTATTGGCGAAGGCTGCATATAATCCGGGCATACCTTCTTTACTCATTAATTTATCAATTTTGATTTGTTTATTGTCGAGACAAGTCTTTTGTTTCACAGTACGGTGTTTCAATTGAAATACTTTAATATTAATAGAAGTTACTTTATATTTAATCATGTTAGAACATCGCAGTTTCCCTCATGATATGTAACTAGATTTTTTGATGTGCTACACCTAATTAGTTCCCCGTTAATTATGTAGTTGTTTAGATCCATTGAGACACTTTCGGAGTCCCTTTGACATTCACTTTACCTTTCTTTCGGAGTCTGCACAGTAGTATCATTTTCACTATACAACTGTAGTTTCTTTTACGTATCACACTGCTCTATCAACGCTCCTCTTTTAGGCTGCACCTGGAGCAAATTCGGGGTTTGTCTTTTCTTGCTTATTAAACAAATTGAAAAAACACACATATTTATGATGCATTATTTCATTAATTTACTTTAATAAGACGACGCTTGGGCTTGATTAACGATTAAATATTCATGCTTGTATTGTAAGGAAGCAACATCAATCGATTTGTGAAGGGAGAAGATATATGTTGCAGCGTGGCGGAAACGCCTGGGCGATGATACGGATGTGTTTTATTTCAGGTAATACATCTACATCCAGACTACTGATCACACAGTAAATGGTGTAACACCACAAGCCTATAATTTGTTAGTTTAGAAGATTGCTTTGGCTTCTACATCTGCATACATGTTTTTCAAATAACTGCTGCATTTATTCGAATTTCTAGAAATTATTTCACGTAACAAGGTAGTTGACTGCTGCTGAACTATCAGTTCCCGCGTTTGGCCGTAGTCTTGTAGACGGACTATCAGTTCCCGCGTTAAGCCGTAGTCTTGAAGCTGGACTAACAGTTCCCGCGTTTGGCCGTTATCTTGTAGACGGACTAACAGTTCCCGCGTTTGGCCGTAGTCTTGTAGACGGAATATCAGTTCCCGCGTTTGGCCGTAGTCTTGAAGCTGGATTAACAGTTTCCGCGTTTGACCGTAGTCTTGTAGACGGACTAACAGTTCCCGCGTTTGGCCGTAGTCTTGTAGACGGACTATCAGTTCCCACGTTTGGCCGTAGTTTTGAAGCTGGACTAACAGTTCCCGCGTTTCGCCGTAGTCTTGTAGCTGGACTAACAGTTCCCGCGTTTCGCCGTAGTCTTGTAGCTGGACTAACAGTTCCCGCGTTTGACCGTAGTCTTGAAGCTGGACTAACAGTTCCCGCGTTTGGCCGTAGTTTTGTAGACGGACTAACAGTTTCCGCGTTTGGCCGTAGTCTTGTAGCTGGACTTACAGTTCCCGCGTTTGATCGTAGTCTTGTAGACGGACAATAATCCATCAGTTCCCGCGTTTGGCCGTAGTCTTGTAGACGGACTATCATCCATCATTACCGCGTTTGGCCGTAGTCTTGTAGACGGACTATCAGTTCCCGCGTTTGGCCGTAGTCTTGTAGCTGGACTAATAATTCCCGCGTTTGGCCTTAGTCTTGTAGACGGACTAACAGTTCCCGCGTTTGGCCGTAGTCTTGTAGCTGGACTAACAGTTCCTGCGTTTGACCGTAGTCTTGTAGACGGACTATCAGTTCCCGCGTTTGGCCGTAGTCTTGTAGCTGGACTAACAATTCCCGCGTTTGGCTGTAGTCTTGCAGCTGGACTAACAGTTCCCGCGTTTGACCGTAGTCTTGAAGCTGGACTAACAGGACTAACAGTTCCCGCGTTTGACCGTAGTCTTGTAGCTGGACTGACACTTCCCACGTTTGAGCGTAGTCTTGTAGACGGACTATCAGTCTGTCCCCGAGGTGAACCGTAGGTTTGTAGCTGGAATATCTGTCCCCGAGGTTAGCCGCGATATTGTAGGGGGACTATATATATCAGTCCCAAAGGTTAGCCGTAGTCTTTCAGATGAGCTATCAGTTCCCGCGTTTGGCCGTAGTCTTGTAGATTGACTATCAGTCTGTCCCCCAGGTTAGCCGTAGTCTTTTACATGTAGATGGACAAATAAAATATTTTACCTGTAACTGAGCGAGATCAGGTTATCTCAGTCGACGAGGTTTAAAATTCTGTGACAAAATCCCAACCGAGACGTAAGCCGAGGTTTGGATGTTACAGATTCTTAAACCTCGACTGAGATAACCCGATCTAGCTCAGTTACAGGTAATTAATTTTTTTCTCGCACCTTTTAGTTTGAAAAGAACTATTCAATTTTGATAAAAAATACAAGTATCCCGCCTTAGGCCTCAAATAATAATGACCTCTTCGCTGCTTAAGCTACATTTGAATGCTTACGCGTAAAAAATGTAGTCGGTCCTTACATAGATTACAACGTATTTCATAGTATAGATTATATTTTATGTACAACATCAAATATCTAACAAAATATAAACTATACATATAACGACAAAACGGAACATTTTTAATGCAAATTGTCAATTTCAAGCAGTTAACGCGCGGATGAATACATCGCAGTGTAAACATTCCGGGAAATGACACGTAAAGGTACAAGACAGATCGGACGAGATAGAAAAATCTAGCATGTGGTATGGCGTGGGAAATCTTTGTCCGAGGTGCGATAATATCAGTTCCCGCGTTTGGCCGTAGTTTGTAGATGGACTATCAGTCTGTCCCAGAGGTTAGCCGTAATATTGTAGGTGGACTATCAGAACCTGAAGTTAGCCGTAGTCTTGTACCTACTATTGGACTATAAGTCCCAGAGGTTAGCCGTAGTGTTGTAGGTGGATTATCAGTCCTCCAGGTTTGCCATTGTCTTGTACCGGACTAGCAGTCAGTGAGATTAGCCATAGTGTTGTAGCTGGACTATCAGTCTGAGAGGTTAGCCGTAATCTAATAGATGGGACATGGCCTGTCCTCGTGGGTAGCCGTAGTATTGTAGGTGGACTATGAGCACCTGAGATTAGCCGTAGAATTGTACCTAATAGTGGACTATCAGTCCCAGATATTAGCCGTAGCATTGTACCTACTAGTGGACTATCAGTCCCATAGGTTAGCCGTACCCTTGCACCTGCTAGTGGACTATCAGTTCCAGAGACTAGTCGTCCCCGTGCACCTACTAGTTGACTATCAGTCCCAGATATCAGCCGTAGCATTGTACATACTAGTGGAACATCAGTTTTGTACCTACTAGTGAACAATCAGCCCCAGATATTTTCCGTAACCTTGACCCTACCAGTGGACTATTAGTCCCAGAGGTTAGCCGTAATCTAATAGATGGGTCATGGCTTGTCCTTGTGGGTAGCCGTAGTATTGTAGGTGGACTATCAGAACCTGAAGTTAGCCGTAGTCTTTCAGATAAGCTATCAGTTCCCGCGTTTGAGCGTAGTCTTGTAGACGGGCAATAATCCATCAGTTCCCGCGTTTGGCCGTAGTCTTGTCGCTGGAGTTAGAGTTCCCGCGTTTGATCGTAGTCTTGTAGACGGACAATAATCCATCAGTTCCCGCTTTTGGCCGTAGTCTTGGAGACGGGCTATCATGCATCATTACCGCGTTTGGCCGTAGTCTTGCAGCTGGACTAATAATTCCCGCGTTTGGCCTTAGTCTTGTAGACGGGCAATAATCCATCAGTTCCCGCTTTTGGCCGTAGTCTTGCAGCTGGACTAATAATTCCCGCGTTTGGCCTTAGTCTTGTAGACGGACTAACAGTTCCCGCGTTTGATCGTAGTCTTGTAGGCGGACAATAATCCATCAGTTCCCGCGTTTGGCCTTAGTCTTGTAGACGGACTATCAGTCTGTCCCAGAGGTTAGCAAGATATTTGCCGTAGTGGCCTATCAGTCCCAGAGTTTAGCCGCAGCCTTGATATTTGCCGTAGCGGACTATCAGTCCGCGAGGTTAGCCGTAGACTTGCACCTACCAGTGGACTATAGATGGACTATCAGTCTGTCCCAGAGGTTAGCCGTAGTTTGGCCGTAGTCTTGGAGACGGGCTATCATGCATCATTACCGCGTTTGGCCGTAGTTTGTAGATGGACTATCAGTCTGAGAGGTTAGCCGTAATATTGTAGGTGGACTATGAGCACCTGATATTAGCCGTAGCATTGTACCTACTAGTGGTCTATCAGTCCCATAGAGTAGGCGAGCCCTTCGACATACTAGTGGACTCACAGCCCCCCCCCCCCCCACCCCCCCATTGAACATGCTAGTCGACTATCAGTCCCCGTAGTCTTGAAGCTGGACTAACAGTCTGAGGGGTTAGCCGTAATCTAATAGATGGGTCATGGCTTGTCCTTGTGGGTAGCCGTAGTATTGTAGGTGGACTATCAGAACCTGAAGTTAGCCGTAGTCTTGTACTTACTAGTGGACCATCAGTCCCAGAGGTTAGCAAGATATTTGCCGTAGTGGACTATCAGTACCCGAGGTTGACTGTAACCTTGTATCTGGACTATGAGTCCCCGAGGTTAGTCGTGGCCTTGCACCTGCTAGTGGACTATCAGCCCCCGAGGTTAGCCGTACCCTTGAACATACTAGTGGACTAACAGTCCCAGAGATTAGCCGTACCCTTGAACATGCTAGTGGACTATCAGTCCCCGAGGTTAGCCGTAGCCTTGCACCTACTAGTGGACTATCAGTCCCAGATATTTGCCGTAGTGGACTATCAGTCCCCGAGGTTAGCCGTGGCCTTGCACCTACTAGTGGACTATCAGTCCCCAAGATTAGCCGTAGCCTTGTACCTACTAGTGGACCATCAGTCCCAGAGGTTAGCCGCAACCTTGTACCTACTAGTGGACTATCAGTGCCAGAGATTAGCCGCAGCCTTGAACCTACTAATGGACTATCAGTGCCAGAGATTAGCCGCAGCCTTGTACCTACAAGTGGACAATCAGCCCCAGAGATTAGCTGTAGCCTTGCACCTACCATTGGATTATCAGCCCAAGAGATTAGCCGTAGAATTGTACCTACTAGTTGACTATCAGTCCCAGAGATTTGCCGTAGCCTTGTACCTACCAGTGGACTATCAGTCCCAGAATTTTGCCGTAGCTTTGTACCTACTAGTGGACAATCAGCCCCAGAGATTTGCCGTAGCCTTTAACCTACATGTACTAGTGGACTAACAGTCCCAGAGATTAGCCGTAGAATTGTACCTAATAGTGGACTATCAGTCCCAGATATTAGCCGTAGCATTGTACATACCAGTGGACTAACAGTCCCAGAGATTAGCCGTACCCTTGCACCTACTAGTGGACTATCAGTCCCAGATATTTGCCGTAGTGGACTATCAGTCCCCGAGGTTAGCCGTAGCCTTGCACCTACCAGTGGACTATCAGTCCCAGAGATTAGCCGTAGCCTTGTACCTACTAGTGGACTAACAGTCCCAGAGATTAGCCGTAGAATTGTACCTACTAGTGGACTATCAGTCCCAGAGACTAGTCGTAACCGTGCACCTACTAGTGGACTATCAGTGCCAGAGATTTGCCGTATCCTTGCACCTTCCATTGGACTATCAGCCCCAGAGATTAGCCGTAGTCTTGTACTTACTAGTGGTCTTTCAGTCCCAGAGACTAGTCGTAACCGTGCACCTACTAGTGGACTATCAGTCCCCAAGATTAGCCGTAGCCTTGTACCTACTAGTGGACCATCAGTCCCAGAGGTTAGCCGCAACCTTGAACCTACTAGTGGACTATCAGTGCCAGAGATTAGCCGCAGCCTTGAACCTACTAATGGACTATCAGTGCCAGAGATTAGCCGCAGCCTTGTACCTACTAGTGGACAATCAGCCCCAGAGATTAGCTGTAGCCTTGCACCTACCATTGGATTATCAGCCCAAAAGATTAGCCGTAGCCTTGTACTTACTAGTGGCCTATCAGTCCCAGAGATTAGTCGTTACCGTGCACCTACTAGTGTACTATCAGTCCCCAAGATATGCCGTAGCCTTGTACCTACTAGTGGACCATCAGTCCCAGAGGTTAGCAGTAGCCTGGTACCTACTAGTGGACTATCAGTGCCAGAGACTAGTCGTAGCCTTGTACATACTAGTTGACTATCAGTCCCAGAGATTAGCAGTAGCCTTGTACATACCAGAGACGTATAATACGTCTCTGTACATACTAGTGGAACATCAGTCCCAGAGGTTAGCAGTAGCCTGGTACCTACTAGTTGACTATCAGTCTCAGAGACTAGTCGTAACCGTGCACCTACTAGTGTACTATCAGTTCCCAAGATTTGCCGTACCCTTGAACCTACTAGTGGACTATCAGTCCCCTAGGTTAGCCGCAGCCTTGTAACTGGTCTATCAGTCCCTGATGTTAGCGGTAGTGCTGCTGGCGGAATTCATTCTTAGTTTAGATGAAATACCGAATTAAGTATATACTATCTGTTGCAGTAAAGTATTGTGAATATGGAGTATATGCATCTTCTTTTTACATTGATATTCACATTTCACATTTTGACAGATGAGTCATACATGTAACTGGACAATATGGCCATATTAGTGGGGTAAAATAGTTAATTTGTTTGGCTTTCTGCCATTACAAGTTGTGAATCGGTGCTTCATACTTACAGTACCCCTAAATACGTTCAACCCCGTCTACTATTTCTATGTTATTTAGGAACAGAAGTAGTGACAGCAGTATCAATCATTTGAGTTCATGTAACGGTATTGACTCTGATGATATCGATCATCGATTGGCCCTCTGGCTAACGCCTGTCTAGGATTTTCATACACCTGTACACGTACAGGTCCAACATATACAAACGGTCATAAGATGGTCTGTGTGACGAATCAACGGCCCTACTGTAAACACGGCCCTACCTTTTAAATCGTGATATACAATTTGATTGAAGTTAGCATTCAATTTATTTCCAATAAGGTAATTGTTATTTATGTTTAGTGAATATAAATAGAGGGTGTCAGCCAACAATGCATACATTGTTGTTGCCCAGCTCTTGCCACGTGGAGCCAGCCCCCCTCCGTAAGAGCCACACAAATTTAGTCTGCCGAAGTTATTTCCGAGATTTCATTATAAAAAAAAGGTCCATATTTAATGCAATGTTTTAAATTACAAAACCATAAATGTCCAAATCCGTAAAAACTGTACATATAAAACTGCTGGTCAGCCGTCGCCCTCGGTGCATAGACGTGCCCCACCCTCTTCAGGAACGCCGAGGTGGAGATGGCATCCTGGTCATACTGGTCCCACAGCTCCGCTACCTTCCCTGGATTCGGCGGTAAGTCGTCCTCTGGTGCCTCTTCTGTAGTGAAGACTCGGACACCAGTCTCATTCAGGAGCAGAGGAACCAGGATGTAGAACGGCAAATTGGCCTGTACCGCTATGCCGTTCAATCTATGATGCCAACCTGTAACAGATAAAGTTAAAGATAATGTAAATGCGTGTATGACATGTGCGTGTAGTTATTATTTACATACTTTTATCCAGTCACTCTGAGGCTATGCAATGCCGGCTCAATCTGTGCGGAAGGTAAGAAGGGTAAGGCCAGGACCTGCTTCACATACTGGTGTACTCCTACAAACAAAAATTAAAAAAATCACATTATAAGTATTTAGTAGCTCGATATTTGATATGTATCATTGAATGGAAATAAATATATAAATATCTATCTTTATTTTTTTACTTTTTGTTTCAAAGAAAAATGACGAATCATTTTCTGAAATTTATAAAAAGAATACAAATTAATATGGACTTACCCTGTCGCTGGTCATACGTTGGCCGCAGACCAAGACTGCCAACCTTCCTCAGAACGGCCTGAGCCCAGTGGAACGAACACTCCTTCAGCTCTGCTCCAGTGAAGACGGTCATCACTACTGGCCAACAGGCTGTAATGGAATTGATACATTTAAAACATATAAACATATGATTATGTGATCTCGGCATGATCTTATACGAATATATATATAAATATCATTTTTTCCGTTGTTAAGATCAATCTTTCAAAATTTTGAATATTATAACCTACCTGACTCGAAATCCATTACAAAGCCCTGAACAGCTGGCTGACCACCAAGGCACTCCTTCAGCTTCCGGAACACCTACAAGTGAAAAGACTACACATGCGAAAGGTTATTTTCGTTTATAATGGTGTGAATTAAAGTACATGTACCAACAATGTGATGATTTGAATTACTAAAATTCTACTAATGTCGAACAAACTATATCAGAATATCAGAAAGTCAATGATATATATTGTTTTATCTAATGACCAATTACTTACAGCTTCGTAGTCCTGCGTCCTCCGGCTGGACATCAGGGTGAAGGCCAGCGGAACCTGCTTGCATGAGTCGTCCTTCTGAAGGAATGCATGTACGGAGCATGGCTGTTTGAAGGGATCCTTCCGTACCTATTAAAATAAATTCAAAATGAGAATTATGCTGTTATTCTGTAACGAATTGAGACAGCGTGTGTCATTCTATAAATATATATCTTCAAGTTTATAATTAGCTATCATAATTTATCTTATCCTCATACCCAGGGTTATGCTCATGACTTACCTCAAACGTTCCGTCCAGATACCAGCGCCTGGATTGTCTGAGGAGGGACAGTTGTTGCTCCGTAGCAAACAGGATGTGGCGCTGATTGTCGACGTGGACGTCTCCGATAATAAGTTCTGGGCACCTAAGGAAACCATGGTCTATCTGCAATTAGAAAAATATTCATATATATGAATTTTTATCACTATTTTTATCGCTATTGCTTTTTTGTTGGAATAGATTTTTATATCTTATATACAGACAATTGTAAGAAAAAATGACTTTGTATGTCCGTTCGGTTAATTTACCTCGAAGTCAAGGTCCTTCGGATCCCGTGGCCGGAGGTTCTGGTGTAGGCGGTTGGCAGCACGAGCCAGGTAGTCGGGTCGGGGCAGGTTGAAGTAGTTGTGGTCCAGCTGCTCGGACAAAACGGCCTCTGCGATGCTTCCTGCCGATCTGTGAATATCTGCAAGAGCGGAGTCCTTCACCTGCAAAATAATAACATGAACAATTATATAACGATCAGTACTATGCATTTCATTTTTATGCATGATTTAGACATTCAACTGAAATATAAAGAATAAGTTTAATGAATATCATGTTAATTTGACTATAGCCTTTTAATATGTATACATGAGTATCGATCCTCACTCGGTTGACAATAAGGTTGTCTGGCGCATGCACGTGGTCGCAGGAACCAGGAATGAAGGAGTCTCCTCTCTGAAGAACGGTTGCCCGACACCAGATTGTCTTGTTTCTGATGCTGAACCTCCATGTCCTGTTGGTCACGGTCTGTAAATAAAAGATGTAAGGCTTTAGATAATAGAACATCAGAAATTCGTATGTATAACTCGATAGTTTATTTAATATATATTGTGTAAAAAGCCCAGATAAAATATGTTTTTTGTGACACCTTTTTTAAGGTACCTTGACGGTGTAGGCAAAGCCATCGGAACTAACAAGCTTCCGGCGGCGCTTGTTGGATCCCTCCACCACAATCTCGAAACGGACGGACTGGTCTCCCAAGACGAGTCGGTGGGTACAACATCATCAAGTGATCTGCAAAATTACAAATTTACAATGTTAAGATGCGGAAAAACAAGTTATTATCTCTTGAATAATTGATAATAACATTACAAATATTCATATACAATTTAATAACAGACACTTCCGCTCGACAATTGGAGGGTTGTCCTGAGACCGATCGGGGAGATCAAAAGTCCCTTCTAGTGTGTCGTCGTCAATCCCACTGATGTTCCTGACATCAAAAGAAGCGTTCAGCCTGTTAAGAGATAAAATGTATTCATGAATAATTACTTTAAACATAAAGCCGAGTTGTAAAATTACAAGTAAAGCGTTAGCGACCATTTTATGGAATGAATTTGATTATTCTGCACGTATGTAGCATGTTACACTGTAACAGTATTCGTGACTTACTCGGCAGTCACCGCGATGTTAAATCATGACCAATCGGCTGCTGCGACCTCGAATGTCTGGTTGGCGTCACGGCGTACGGGGGAAAAACCAAAACTTCTGAAAAAAAAATGGATTCGATGTTGTTGATTGTTAATAAAAGTTTATATATTTTTTGTCTAGATTTATTATTTCATACATGATCGGATGAATATAATTATGGCATTGCGCTCTATTTTATAAATACCTTGTGATATAAGTATAATTATGACATTGCGCTCTATTCTCATTACAGCACGATTTCTCACACAGATTAGCTTGAGTCGCCGGGTATTTACCATGTACATACAGAGAACATGCTTGAACAAATTGTTGTGAACAACTTAATCTTGATTCAACCTGTTAGCAAAAACAGCTTTGATGCTCTTAAATTTGCATGAAGTCAACAAAGAATTTAGACAATTTTGGAATGACACTGGTAGTGGGATAAATCAACTCTATCAGGAAAATTATTGCCGAAGTGAACACCTCTGCTGACATTGACATCTCTGTCATGACTGCTGACATTGCATTTGATGGGGAACCATTTGCAAAACTCTCACCAACAACCCAGGACGAGTTGCGCAACATTATCATGACCTCGCAATCAAAGTCCTGTGAGCTTGATCCACTGCCTACAGACCTATGAAAGCAATGCCTTGAAGCACTGCTTCCTTTGATTACCTCAATCATGAACAAATCATTGGCTGAGTCAAAGGGTCCATTATGTTTCAAGAAGGCACATGTAAGACCATTGTTAAAGAAGCCTGAAATGGACAAGGGGGAGTTGAAAAATTACCGCCCAGGTTCAAATCTGCCTTTTCTGTCTAAGATCTTGGAGAAGGTTGTGTCCCGGCGTTTATAGGTTCATCTCCATGCAAACAGTTTCCATGACAACATGCAATCGACCTACCGCATGGGACACTCTACTGAGACGGCCCTCCTACGTGTACATAATGATATAGCTTCTGCATTGGATAACAAGTGCAGAGCGGTGCTTGTCATGCTGAACTTGTCAGCTGCATTTGACGTCATCGACCATGGCATACTTTATAAACGTCTGGAATACTCTTATGGAGTGACTGATACCGCACGATGCTGGATACAGTCTTAACTGAGTGAACGACGACAGTGTGTTGCCATCGGATCTTCCACCTCACATGACAAAGTACTAGATTTCGGGGTTCCGCAAGGGTCGGTGTTAGGACCACGAAAATATTGTATGTACTCCAAACCGATTGGATAGATTTGTCGTCGCCATAGCCTTCGCTATCATTGCTATGCCGATGACACATAAATTTACATGGTCATCAAACCAAAGGACAGTTGGAATATCGTCTCAGAAAGTTTGGAAGCTTGTCTGACAGATATCAGTATCTGGATGAACGCCAACATGCTTAAGCTTAATCAGGAAAAGACGGAACTAATCGTCTTTTGTCCCTGAGTGTCAGCAAACAATGGCTCTCTAGCTCAAGGTCGGTGCCAGAGCTATTGAGACTGTTCCAGCTGTTAAAAACCTAGGGGTATACTTTGATAGTTCACAGAACATGGAGAAACAAGTGAACGCTATTGCCAAATCCTGTTACTACCAGATGACGAACATTGGCTGTATTCGGCAGTTTTTAACTGAAGATGCATGCAAGATTTTGGTACATTCACTTGTTAGTTACTCGTACTCGAAAGAAAGAGCACATCACACCAGTGCTTTATACGTTGTACTGGTCACCTGTACGATACAGGTCGCAGTACAATATTCTGGTGTACACATACAGGGCACTTAATGGAACAGCTCCTCAGTACCTACAAGGTATTTGACTTTCTAGTAGCAGATGGTAAGCTATTCCACAACGTAGCCGAAACCCTCCCAAAGCACCGGTTTCCATAGGTCACCGTACGAGATTTTTAGGACACACAACAATGATTTTGACTCCGACCGCAGTGATCATGACGGCTGATACAGGGTAACAAGCTCCTGTAGGTACTGAGGAGCTGTTCCATTTAAGGCATTGCATGTTAACACCAACATTTTGTACTGCGACCTGTATCGTACAGGTAACCAGTGCAATGAATATAGCACAGGTGTGATGTGCTCTCTCTTTCGAGTACGAATAACCAGCCGTGCTGCAGTGTTCTGGACCCTCCGCAGACGACTAGTTAGTTTGTCAGATATACCACAGAGCAGGGCGTTAAAGGGACATCACGTGAAAAGGCGTTTTTTTTAATGAATGTATGTATTGTATGCACTTCCACTTATGTTACCTCGCTATCCCCATATTCATAGTCCGTTCCAAATGTCCAGTTTGACCACTTGAATTGTTCGGGAAAGCCCGGCTAAAAATAGCGCCGATAACGTCACCTGATTAGGCAGCAAACACAAGTGGTGCGAGCGAGATGAAACGGTTTACAAAGGGGCCCTCAGAGAGGGGCCGTCAGGCAACTGCAACTTCTTACCGCACTATGAAACCAAGTTATATGATTTCTAATTCCGTATTCAAACTTATTGAACAGTAATTATTCATCATCAGAAGTTAATTGCACACTTGCCAATATTAAGAATTTAAATTTATTTAGCTTTTAACATAAATTTGTTGCCAATAAAATTAAACAAAGGATGGGGCACAAGTTTTTACAATTTATCACAGCCTTCTCCCGTGACCGGTACAGGTGGTACGGGGCTAAACACTCCCTCAACAATGGGACAAACCTTTCTGTAAAAAGGAATATTCACGAGACGAATATCCCTTTTCAAATGTTTACATAAAGTGCATATATGCAATGACAAACTACACGCGAATATAAAAAGGAAACGTTTGTGAATTTATTTATTACATTAAACAACTCAATGTCTTTGGCCATTTTTTTTCTAGACCATGAATATAAATCTATGTATACTCTCTTTCCCACTTTCACTGTCTCCAAACGCTAACATTTAGGAAGTCATATTAACCATCACACACAATAAACTGTATGGCAAAACCACTACGTGTACATGTAGAATATGTGTCAATAAGGAACGTGTTGAGATACTTGATAATTATATTTTTTCAATACTTTACAGAGATTAAAGCATACTTTTAAATGGACCTTTTTATGCTGAGACAACTTTTCTTTAATCAGTTCCTTTGGTCCGAAACAGAAGCCGTAGTTATCGGCAGCACGCGCCATTTTTATAACGTAATCAAATATTTTTTCCCCTGTTTTCAATACGTATTCCGATTCTATCTGAAGTCGAAAATTTATTCTTTATAGAGAAAAGGTTGTTACATGATCATACATTCTAAGTCAACATCATATGAAAACATGAACTGTTGAAAAATTACGATTTAAAAAAAAAGTGTTATGCGATCCTATTTACTAGAAGTAGGTTCTCCTTCCTCAGTTATTCATCCTGGTCCGTCATTTTGACATTTTTAATCTAGCTGCGATAACGTAGCTTTCTGACGAAGAGCGATTTTTTTTTTATATATTGCGTCGTCGCGCCAGGGCAGGCCGGGTATTATATTAGTACTAATTTAAAACTTGCATGTCAAAACAAAAAACAATCGTTTAATTCAGCAATATAATTAAATCATACCATTTTACTGATCCCGGTAATATTATAAATTATGTAAATCTAATAGCGCACGTATCTCATTTGACCCCGAGCACCGACAGAGGATCAGAGAACAGAATACGCCGTGGCCATCACAGCAGTTATCCCTTGGGGGGCCTCATGGCAAAATCAAACTAACCAGTCACTTATCCCTTTCGTTTGCATAAACCACTGTATAATTATAAAAAACACAAAGTAAACTCTCTCCGATACATGCCCATTAACATATTAAACTAAGTTCATCTGTGTTCAAACTCACACAATGATACTAGCGAGGTTAATAGTTTTAGATATTTATTCATAACATAAACAGCGCTAGCATTTCTGTCGATTTTATTTCAGCTTAACCGGCCGCTATCCGGAAGAAAACATGCACCGTACTGACTGCTAGGGCAGTTATTTTCTGCTTTGAATACTTCCCACTGGCAATAATGATTCCGTAACGTACCCCTTGCGCTATCTTTTGACCATTTGGCAACTATTCGCTTCGTAGCTGACACGGTACAACACTTTTCTTTGGCTTACTTCACACGGCCAGTCATTTTGTTTACAAAGAAATGGTGTGCTATGCGCATGCGCTAGTAGAGGGAAATCCCTGAACAAAACGTTGGTCAGACAGGTAGAAATACCGATGATTATCTTAGATTTAATCATTTTTATGAATCTATTTCAGCCAAATCCGATCGGCATTTTCCATAAGGAGTCTCACTTGATATGTTTATGTAGTATTTGGAAAAAAGACAATTTTTTTTTTACTTCAGCGTGATGCCCCTTTAATCCAACCGGGAGGTAACAAGTGAATGCACCAAAATCTTGCATGCATCTTCAGTAATAAACTGCCAAATACAGCCGATGTTCCAGATCTGGTAGTAACAAGATTTGGCAATAGCGTTCACTTGTTTCTCCATGTTCAGTGAAGTATTAAAGTATACCTCTAGGTTTTTAACAGCTGGAACAGTCTCAATAGTTTTGGCACCGACTTTGAGCTGGAGAGCCATTGTGTGCTGACATTTTGGGGGAAAAGACGATTAGTTCCGTCTTTTCCGGATTGAGTTTTAGCATGTTAGCGTTCATCCATGTACTGATATCTGTCAGACAAGCTTCCAGATGTTCTGAAACTGTATCCCAACTGTCTTGTGGTTTGATGACCATGTTAATTTGTGTGTCATCAGCATAGCAATGAAAGCGAAGACTAGGGCGACGACAAATCTCTCAAATCGGTTTGGAGTACAGGCATTTTTTTTTTTATGTATAAGTAATTGTTTTATTTTAACTAATTGGTTCGACATCTAATGATCAAATTTGTATTATCAATATGTAACCACGAACGTTAGATAGCTATCTGTATCAATGTTTTAGCAGTCCGTGTTGTACGTATCGATGAACTTGTTTCAAGGCTTGTTTACCTGTACAGCGTCGGGACTGAGACAATTTCAGAGAACTTCAATTATGCATATTTTTCACCTCAAACTGACACACCCATTTTTTATCAAAGATTTTTTTAATTTCACATCATGTGTTAAAAACTTCCTATACTTTAGTGTCAGAAGCATACATTTTGAGATTTGTACATAAACAAATCTGATTAAAATCATATGTTACATGGTTTCGTTAACGTCGTACTACGCCTGAACATCTGAATGTGCCGCGGTCAGGGTCACGTTCTAGAGACCTTCAGATGAACCAATCAGAGGCGCGCTGGCAAAAGTTTGCCATTGAATCGGAATATCATGGTCGATAGATAAATAGCGGGGGGTATCGAACAGATTAGTTTTCCAAAACAAATATGGCGGCGGGAACTGACGTTTCTACGACGCCAAGGAAAACGTACCCATTGGGTAATATTTTGCGTAGGCAACACCGCCATACAGTCTTTCCTCTTTAATAAAACTATCTTTCTGATTGGTCAAAATTTAATGAGTATTTATAAATATACAGGTCACCTGAACGTGACCCTGACCGCGGCACACTCAGATGTTCAGGCGGAGCCATATAGCAGATGATTTTAATCAGATTGTACATAATAACGCTTTCATTTGACATTTAAGTTGTCAAATCAGCCTTTCCGTTTTGTTAAAAGTAAGACTATGAACGTTTTTCATGTGGTATTTTCAACAAAAAATGTCTTATGACACAACAAATTTTAAATGTCTTATGTCACAACCAATTTTCATTTTAAAACTAATATTTTGTATCTGTATAGAGAACAAATGCAAAACTAAATGATCAGAGTCATATGTTTTTTCATTTTGCTTTAAAAACGAGATATAAGACCTTTCTGAACATAATGTAGTCAAAAAATGTTCACCTGGGAGGGGAAAACTGCGCATGCGCGTCGTAGATTATCCAAAATAGCTGCATATGTTTAACTAATAATATACATGTTTGCACATTATCATTTGTGAGACTTAAAGAAGCACTTTTATAATTCGTTCGAGATGATGAACATTTTTGATTGCTGGTGGTATCAGTAATTGAGGCATGAACATACATGTATAGTACAGTCTATGATAGTTAAGACAAGAAGAGTTAAAGCATTTTGGCATAGGTGATGTCAAACGAGCTTTTATATCCTGAACTTGAATATCACACGAAAGTTTTTTGTCAGTGTACACAACAATAAGCTTTTCGATGTAACCCAATATTGTGTCAATTAACATGACTATACAAATGTTCGCTTATCTTCTCTTTAAAGAGGATGGAGAGTTAAAAGTATTATGTGTCAACAAAACTGATCACCGCACGTTAAATGATTTAAACATGCAAATCACATTTCATTGTTAACACAAGATATCCTTAATCATGAGTTGGTGAGTGGCTCAGTTGTGTGACCTAGCTTATACCTGTAACGGTAGAGAATGACTGCTGGACAAACAGTACACCAGTATACTTAATGGTGACCCAGCTTATACCTGTAACGGTAGAGATTGACTGCTGGGCAAACAGTGCACCAGTATACTTAATGGTGACCCATGGCCAGCTTATACCTGTAACGGTAGAGAATGACTGCTGGGCAAACAGTACACCAGTATACTTAATGGTGACCTAGCTTATACCTGTAACGGTGGAGAATGACTGCTGGGCAAACAGTACACCAGTATACTTAATAGTGACCCAGCTTATACCTGTAACGGTAGAGAATGACTGCTGGGCAAACAGTACACCAGTATACATAATGGTGACCTAGCTTATACCTGTAACGGGGGATAATGACTGCTGGCAAACAGTACACCAGTATACTTAATGGTGACCCGTTTTATAAAAAGGTCGAGGAATCGGTCACCTTGATGTTATATCCTTTTGAGTTTTTACACTGAAACATTCGAATTAATGATGCAACTTTGCTGTTTATATATTGATTGTGATGTTTCTATTCTGTTGGATATTCGAATTCGATAGCATTGAGAGTGACACTATCTATAGTATACTATTATAAGCGATTTAATACAAGTTCATTCTTGGAGTTGTGCACTATGGAGACGAGACTATTATATTGTTGGAATCTAAAAGCATGTATAAGCTGCAAATAGATGATATTTGTACATTAACATTCATTTTCCTGTTATAAGTATTATTATTTAATAGTTAATGATTTTTAGTTAATATTTAAAATTGTAAATCAATAATTGATATCATTTCAAAGGATTTGTTTTCAATAAACCACTGTGGTGCCGTCACATGTGATAAATCAATATCTTCTTATTTAAAAAAAAATAACGAATGCATGAGAAATGTATTGAAACAGATTTTATAGTTTTCCACGCCCAGGAGATACATCTAATCGGCTTTGTTATTAAATCTTGAATTAGTAAACAGGTAAAGATATGTTTACAATTTAAAAACATCCATGTAATGCATAAAGATCTGACATATTGTATCTACCTTGTTGATGTTGCTTGGCATCGCTTTATTTTAAATACCTTCCCAAACTATCAACAACTACAATAATGTCAAATACATCATTCACACGATTCCTAAGTGCCACCTATGATTTATGTATGCATGTTTCATATAGGTTTAATATAATAGGTCGTGACGACCTTCCCATTAGGATGTGTTACAGATCTCTTCAGGTTGTAAGTGGCACTCTGATTTGTTATAAAATTCGTCCAATATTGAAAAGGTATTGAGACCGTTTTTTTTGTCTATTTCGCAGTTTTAAAAATACAAATATGGAGAGATCCTAGCTGATATTATACATTGGTATTATAACCAATTACACATTACACAAATTTGGTCAAAATCGGTTGTCTGAAAGTGATACTATATAGTTTTCCCCTTGTGCTCGGTCACCCGGATGAGAAAACGTGTCGGGTTGAGAAATCGTGCCGTAACAAGGTATTGACACATCATTGGAACAGAAGAAACACAGGAAAGCAAGGACTAATTACAAGTATCATGGGAACCTAAGAGTTCTTTGGTTGTTTCCTATATGCTGGTATTATTGTATCTTTTCAAGAGCAATATTGATAGCATACACGAATTTACACTGGAAATCATAACAAGCCATCCAGGGACAGATAAAAACAATAAGCACTTTACCAACATGTCTAACTGATAGTTAAAAACTACATGCTTATATTTTACCTGTAAACTGTACAACACATGTATATTCTGCGCGTTATCCGTCACACTTACTCGGCTCGTATGTACAGAATTGTTACTTAATAGTCTGTAGCGTCATGGTTAGTTGTCATTCAGGACATTTAATGCATTAGACAGTTTTCTCGATAATATAAGCTAGATGTTTATTTCAGAGAACGTGTATGTTCAAGGCTGTGCGTTTGTACAAAAATTCTGTCGTTAAATGTCATATTTAAGACTTAACAATGTTCTCACCAAACTCTATTTTGTACCATCTGTACTGAAGTCCGGAATACCACTAACACAGCTACTGTAGTATTGTATGTCTAGCATACTTACGTCAATTTCTGTGTCTTAACCTGCCTAAAAGTACATGATTATAATGACAAGGTGACCTCCAAGTAAAGTAGGACGATCATGTACTTCCAAAAATACAAAAACCAAACACACTGTACGCTGAAACGCCCGATTAATTAAACTACATGCGTTTATTTTCTTCCTGCATAATTATTTACATAAAGCTAAATCTACGCATACTAGAGTATAATTGTGTTTGTCTATGTAGTTAACTTAAAAGAAATCAATATCTAATTCTCTAGTAACGCATACCTTTTTTCATTACTATTTTCCAGACCGTTCTTAGTCAGAGGCTGTGATCATACATGATTAATAACTGTCTTGGTTTCGCCTAGATCCGCACGTGACAGTGGTTACTACATATGAATATGTAGTAGCGATCTTGGATTTTACGTGGTAGATTTAATAGTGATTACTAAAGATAACATAGTTACCTCCCTTTATGTGTAATTACAGAAATCTTGTCGATTTATGCATTTCATGTCTATTTTTGAACATAATTAGACGTATAAATGAGAAATATTGTCTAACTGCCCCTTCATTGAGAAAACCAATATGAAATAATCGTATACATGTATATTCAACAGAAATGAAACGAAAAATTAAATTTCAGTGTGCAAAATATGTGATTATTATTATGGTAAAAGAAACTCTTATAACTTCCCATTTATTAAAAATGAACAAATCAAACAAATAAATAAATAAATAAAAATGTAATATTGGAACCGATAGACTTATTTATTTTTTAACATTATTGTAATGTAGAGTTGATTAACACAAACAAATCTAATGATGAGTACAGCTTGTATGCTCTTGTGACCTTTGATCTGTTAGCTAGTTCATCACTTGTTGATCTGCGTATGTTAAGTAATACATTTTCAGGTTCCTGCAGTTTTGATATGTTTTACAGCTATCACTAACACAAACCCCGGGTCTTTACCTTTTATACTTACTACGAAAGAAAGTCGATGTAGAAAGCCAAGCAAGGTAACATTTACTACGTATAGGCCTATCCGGCCTCTTGTAACCGAGGTATGATCGTGTGAGGCGTCTAATTCGAGGTCACCAGCAGAATCGGGGTATTGCATCTGTTTGTTCTGTTTATGAAATGTTGCAGAATGAGAAAGGCAGAGGGTTCCTTACGTCATAGGTCAGTGATTTTCTACACGAGGCGGTTGGCTCTGCTGGTGGACTGCGAGTCCCCGAGGTTTGCCGTAGCTCTGTGGCTGGAGTTTATACTGGCACGGTTCACATTAAATAAAAGCGTAAGTTGTTACGTCATAAAGGGTTAATGGGTTTCTACCCATTTTCATGAAAGCAATTTAAAAATCATTTTGGCATTCATCGCGTAAATTGTTTCGCATAGCGCAGACTGGGTGCAGAGTTGTTTTTGGATTTATTAATTTATCAACATTCTTTCTACAACATTTGAGTTTGAATGCTACATTATATAATAGTATATAAAATATTACGTAAAGTAAAACACTCGTTCGATATTTTTTTCTGTCTCGTTTGACATCAAAACAGCATATCCATCGGTATCGTTTTAATGGCATCTATCTTATATGCAGCGTAATGCAGAAAAGGCGGTTACAAAAGTGAAGCTATAGAATTACGAGTTACCTCCCGTCGAACGACCAGCACGTGAAAATCGGGTATTTTAATGGAATAACCTGTTTGTGTCTTTTCCACAATGTCATAGCTACACAGTTGTTTCAGACCTATAACATCATCATTGAACTCTGACGTTTACTTTATCACTTGTCTACATATATTTGAGACCATATTAGACATCATACTCAATCGTCTGGCCTTTAATAGTACTACAGACGAATACCCAATGCACGGAATGGCCATATCGTACAGTAAAAACGTTTCCTTTTCCGACTTTCTGCATCGAGTTACTTAATATGTAAACAGGTGTTTCTGACTTCGTATTTTACTTATCATATTACGTCATAAGGTTGCTGACTCTGCTGGTGGACTATCAGTCCCCGAGGTTGTCTGTACTCTTTTGGTAGACTAACAGTCCCCGAGGTTTTTAGTAGCCTGATGAAATACTAGTATAATAGTAAGTTATCTGTTCCAGGAAAGAGTTTCACTAAAAACTTCTAAACGGGTAACATTGGTACCTTTCAACGTTTGTTTTTTTCTACAAATATTTTAGAGATTGGGAAGCAACAGGATAAGCATGCAACCCCATCTAATCCGGAATTTGACGCCCAGGGAATAAGAGTTATTTCCCTTTAATCAGTACTACATGTAACACCAATCTTTCATACTAAACATGGCCGCAAAAATTCCAACTTCAATAAAACAGTTCCCGATATTTTTATTTATTTTGACTTTTTTTTTATATATACAGCAGAGCATAGATGATATGAATCTGCACAATGGTGTACATGGCTGTTGGTGAATGCAGTGAGGTTGTACGATCGGATAATATGTATTGTTGTGGGAGAAAAGTAGACATCAAACTGGTGAAGTGTATGTTGGTAATACATGTCGGGGATCGTGACATTGAAAACTTTTACAGGAATCGAATTATCAAAAGTGTTTAGACAGGGCTTGTTGTCCAACTTCCGAAATGTCAACGGGGATGCAATATCAATCTAACCACCATTCTGTGACGAAATGTACCACATAAGGTGTGACGAAATGTAACGCATAAGCTGTGACGAAATGTACCACATAAGCTGTGACGAAATGTACCACATAAGCTGTGGCGACAGTGCTTCACTGACCCTTGGATGGATACTAGCACTAGCAGGGTACTTCATCACCCTGTCGTCTCCATGACCAATAACTCGGTCTGACGCAGAGGATAACGTGTTGATATGTTCAAAGTATGTAACTCGAACAGCACTGTACTTATGGAGTCCACCCCTATCAAAGAAGGAGACAATAGTTACAGTCTTTATTAGTAACCTCTATTTTTATCGCCGTTAGCTGTGTTTGAATCCACTACATTACTTTTGATGATTCGGCAAATGTAGGTCAGTTAAAAGTAAATGTTACAATTTAAATCCACTGGTTGATTAACATCTCCCGTCACTTTAATTGGTTGACATTTTAACGAACTAAACTAAGATTTGTACCGTTTGACATCGCCAGCTCCTCCGTTCAGGTGATACAGCTACATGTAGGATACTATGGTGCGAACTTCAGTGACAATCTTTACAGCCCGTACTTCAGTGATAATCTTCACAGCCCTTACTCCAATGATAATCTTTACAGCCCGTACTCCAGTGATAATCTTTACAGCCCTTACTTCAGTGATAATCTTCACAGCCCTTACTTTAGGGTTAATCTTCACAGCCCTTTCTTCAGGGTTAATCTTCACAGCCCGTACTTCAGTGATAATCTTTACAGCGCTTACTTCAGTGATAATCTTCACAGCCCGTACTTCAGTGATAATCTTCGCAGCCCTTACTTCAGGGTTAATCGTCACCGCCCCTACTTCAGTGACAATCTTCACAGACCTTACTTCAGGGTTAATATTCACCGCCCCTCCTTCAGTGACAATCTTCACAGTCCTTACTTCAGGGTTAATCTTTACCGCCCCTCCTTCAGTGACAATCTTCACAACCCTTACTTCAGTGATAATCCTCACAGCCCTTACTTCAGTCACAATCTTCACAGCCCTTACTTTAGGGATAATCTTCACAGCCCTTTCTTCAGTGTTAATCTTTACAGCCCGTACTTCCGTGATAATCTTCACAGCCCGTACTTCAGCGATAATCTTTACAGCCCTTACCTCACTAATAATCTTCACAGCCCTTACGTCAATGACAATCTTCACAGCCCTTACTGCAGTGACAATCTTCACAGCCCTTACTTCAGTGATAATCTTCACAGCCCTTACTTCAGGGTTAATCTTCACAGACCTTACTTCAGGGTTAATCTTCACCGCCCCTCCTTCAGTGACAATCTTCACAGCCCTTACTTCAGTGATAATCTTCACAGCCCTTACTTCAGTGACAATCTTCACAGCCCTTACTTCAGTGATAATCTTCACAGCCCTTACTTCAGTGATAATCTTCACAGCCCGTACTTCAGTGACAATCTTCACAGCCCTTACTCCAGTGATAATCTTCACAGCCCTTACTTCAGTGACAATCTTCACAGCCCTTACTTCAGTGATAATCTTCACAGCCCTTACCTCAGTGACAATCTTCGCAGCCCTTACTTCAGGGTTAATCTTTACAGCCCTTACTTCAGGGTTAATCTTTACAGCCCTTACTTCAGGGTTAATCTTTACAGCCCTTACTTCAGGGATAATCTTTACAGCCCTTACTTCAGGGTTAATCTTCACAGCCCCTACTTCAGTGATAATCTTTACAGCCCTTACTTCAGTAATAATCTTCACAGCCCTTACTTGAGTGATAAACTTCACAGCCCTTACTTCAGTGATAATCTTCAAAGCCCTTACTTCAGTGATAATCTTCATAGCCCTTACTTCAGTGATAATATTCACAGCCCTTACCTCAGTGACAATCTTCGCAGCCCTTCTTCAGGGTTAATCTTCACCGCCCCTACTTCAGTGATAATCTTGACAGCCCTTACTTCAGGGTTAATCTTCACCGCCCCTACTTCATTGATAATCTTTACAGCCCTTACTTTAGTAATAATCTTCACAGCCCTTACTTCAGTGATAAACTTCACAGCCCTTTCTTCAGTGATAATCTTCACAGCCCTTACTTCAATGATAATCTTCATAGCCCTTACTTCAGTGATAATCTTCCCAGCCCTTACTTCAGTGACAATCTTCACAGCCCTTACTCCAGTGATAATCTTCACAGCCCTTACTTCAGTGATAATTTTCATAGCCCTTACTTCAGTGATAATCTTCACAGCCCTTCCTTCAGTGATAATTTTCATAGCCCTTACTTCAGTGATAATCTTCACAGCCCTTCCTTCAGTGATAATCTTCACAGCCCTTACTTCAGGGTTAATCTTCACCGCCCCTACTTCAGTGATAATCTTCACAGCCCTTTCTTCAGGGTTAATCTTCACCGCCCCTACTTCAGTGATAATCTTTACAGCCCTTACTTCAGTGATAATCTTAACAGCCCTTACTTCAGTGATAATCTTCACAGCCCTTCCTTCAGTGATAATTTTCATAGCCCTTACTTCAGTGATAATCTTCACAGCCCTTACTTCAGGGATAATCTTCACCGCCCCTACTTCAGTGATAATCTTTACAGCCCTTACTTCAGTAATAATCTTCACAGCCCTTACTTCAGTGATAAACTTCACAGCCCTTACTTCAGTGATAATCTTCACAGCCCTTACTTCAGGGTTAATCTTCTCAGCCCTTACTTCAGGGTAAATCTTCATAGCACTTACTTCAGTGATAATCTTTACAGCCCGTACTTCAGTTCATAGCACTTACTTCAGTGATAATCTTTACGGCCCGTACTTCAGTGATAATCTTCACCGCCCCTACTTCAGTCATAATCTTCACAGCCCTTACTTCAGTGATAAACTTCACAGCCCTTACTTCAGTGATAACCTCTCAGCCCTTACTTCAGTGATAATCTTCATAGCACTTACTTCAGGGATAATCTTCATAGCACTTACTTCAGTCATAATCTTCACAGTCCTTACTTCAGTGATGATCTTCACAGCCCTTACTTCAGTGATAATCTTCACTGTCCTTACTTCAGTGATAATCTTCACCGCCCTTACTTCAGGGTTAATCTTCACAGCCCGTACTTCAGTGATAATCTTTACAGCCCTTACTTCAGTGATAATGTTCATAGCCCTTACTTCAGTGATAACCTTCACAGTCCTTACTTCAGTGATAATCTTCACCGCCCTTGCTTCAGGGTTAATCTTCACAGCCCGTCCTTCAGTGATAATCTTTACAGCCCTTACTTCAGTGATAATGTTCATAGCCCTTACTTCAGTGATAACCTTCACAGTCCTTACTTCAGTGATGATCTTCACAGCCCTTACTTCAGTGATAATCTTCACAGCCCTTACTTCAGGGTTAATCTTCATAGCACTTACTTCAGTCATAATCTTCACAGTCCTTACTTCAGTGATAATCTTCACAGCCCTGTGTGCAAATCAATTTACAAACTGATCACCTGGACCAAATTCCTACGGGGCCTTTCTTGTCACCTGTAAACGAACAATGTCGATCATTTACTATGATCATAAAATAATTAGGTGTAGAAAGAAGTTCCACATCTCGTGAACGTTAGTTGTCGTGTTAATCAAACTCGGTTACTCTACTTTGAAAATATTAATCTCTGAAAAAAAGGGGAAAATCCGTTTAAGTTCGTTTTCGTTTCATAGAATCGGTTTAGAAACAGATGATAAACAACAATCACTAGTAGGGGCATCTCCGGGTATTGCGACCTCTATTAGAGTCTTGCTACAATCCTCTTTACTCCATATCATTATAAAACTATCAACCATGTACCATGGAAATGACATTTGAAATGAAGTATAAGACATGACAGCAATTTGCTATATCTAAACGAAGCTCCTGCTAGTCGATGTACGCTGTTAGGTCACTATATACATGTATATCCAAATAAATTCAATATCATTCTGATCAAACGTGTACCTTATGTTACAGAAATACTAGGATCGGAGTTACCAAAGTTCGCTTTGTTTTTAAACACTGCGTGGCTAAACAAAAAAATGTTCATGTTCAAATTATTTTAACGAATTAAGACTAATTTTACTGAAGCATGTTGAAAATATCATTTGCCAAAGGGGAATTTCTTCATTTTAACGTAAAAGGAAAAGTCTAAAAAAAAAACCCAGATGCCCACGTAGTCATTAGACACACCAATGCTATCGTGACGCTCCCGTCCGATGTTCAATCTATATAACAGACGTCACATATGCTACAAAATCTTACTAACCGTGTATTAGATTTAGTTCACTTTCACTGCTTTAACACAATCAGACTTCCGTAACATAACATTCGATAGTAAAACAGGTCGTGTTATGTGTGTCTGATGTGACCAGGTGGTCTCGTGGTTTAATTGGCGGGAACAAAACTCCTTACACGACCTTCAAGGATACAGACTGAGTAAACGAAAATTCAAGACTTAGTGATATTTGACCCGAAAAAGAGTTGCAGAGTGAGAAGATATTAAGGTACGTTTTATTTACATCCGGTAGCTCGTCTGTTTGGTCGACCGCGGATGAACATGTATCAATATTCTCCGACATTCATAGTCGTTTTTATTACCAAATAAATTCGGTAGGTTTATGTATAGTTCTAATGTCGGTGCGCATGTATGTCAACTAGAGTCATGTCTATTATATACCGAACAGCAGGTTAACAGCTATACAATGATCGCAAGAATAGTATTAATATAAAAGCTTATCAGGCCCCGAGTCACTATCTGGCGACAGCATATTTGGATAAATATTTATTAAGACTTTTGTTTTAACATTGACTCCTTCCTGAACATAGAAGCAGATTAAGCAAAATAGAAGTTTTTTTTGTACTGTGTTTGACTTGTCACGGAGAAAAAGGTGTAGAATTGTCAATGCTCCCATCACTCAATCTTGTTCACACTGTTCGCTAACACCAGCACTTACATGATTCAAATCGTAATGCCATTAAATAAAGCCGTGCCAGTCTGTTATCATCGTCGAGGTGTTACATGTACGCCCGTGTCGAATTTTAAGCCACCTCTATTCATCAATAACTCGTTCCCGGCGTGACATTCAGATAACTTTGGAATTCACCCAATTCCAAATCTAATCAACCAATTTGTACCATAACCAATAAAAGAAACTGACATTAATATACAGCTGAGAGTTGGTTGACTCAAATAATTTTATACAATTTATAAAAACTTTATTGAATATTTGTTATAACACCAGACTTTCGAATAAAGTAACATGTACTTATGTATATACAATGTACATCAATAACTGTCTCGCAGACTAAAACGGTGAAAAATAAAACAAGAAACATTTATTTAAAAAACCACGAAGATCGGAAATATAATTATTTTCCTAGAAAATCAAACAACCTAATATTCTGTTAAAAGCAGTATGATCGGAATGCCTTACTATGTTCTCAGATGTAGGTAAACGTTTGTGACTCTTAAAGAAATGTTGCCTACACGAATTCAATCGATGATATGTAAGGGAAACAAAAATAACAAACAGATATAGCTAAGAAATTCCTAACATTTCAAATCTTATGTACGTTCATATCACTGTTCGTTCCGTTTAATTCTTCTATTCCGAAATTTTATTCTATTAGTAAACACCTGCCAATCAAAGCATAGATTTTCTTGATTAAACAAAAAGTGAAAAAAGCTCAAAACTAACAGTCTCCGACTGAAATGGCAGACATAAGCAATTGAAGAAAATATTTTACCCTGTTTCCCCTTGGTTTGGTCAGTGTTTCCCCCTGGTTTGGTCAGTGTTTCCCCCTGGTTTGGTCAGTGTTTCCCCCTGGTTTGGTCGGTGTTTCCCCCTGGTTTGGTCAGTGTTTCCCCCTGGTTTGGTCAGTGTTTCCCCCTGGTTTGGTCAGTGTTTCCCCCTGGTTTGGTCAGTGTTTCCCCCTGGTTTGGTCAGTGTTTCCCCCTGGTTTGGTCAGTGTTTCCCCCTGGTTTGGTCAGTGTTTCCCCCTGGTTTGGTCAGTGTTTCCCCCTGGTTTGGTCAGTGTTTCCCCCTGGTTTGGTCAGTGTTTCCCCCTGGTTTGGTCAGTGTTTCCCCCTGGTTTGGTCAGTGTTTCCCCCTGGTTTGGTCAGTGTTTCCCCCTGGTTTGGTCAGTGTTTCCCCCTGGTTTGGTCAGTGTTTCCCCCTGGTTTGGTCAGTGTTTCCCCCTGGTTTGGTCAGTGTTTCCCCCTGGTTTGGTCAGTGTTTCCCCCTGGTTTGGTCAGTGTTTCCCCCTGGTTTGGTCAGTGTTTCCCCCTGGTTTGGTCAGTGTTTCCCCCTGGTTTGGTCAGTGTTTCCCCCTGGTTTGGTCAGTGTTTCCCCCTGGTTTGGTCGGTGTTTCCCCCTGGTTTGGTCAGTGTTTCCCCCTGGTTTGGTCAGTGTTTCCCCCTGGTTTGGTCAGTGTTTCCCCCTGGTTTGGTCAGTGTTTCCCCCTGGTTTGGTCAGTGTTTCCCCCTGGTTTGGTCAGTGTTTCCCCCTGGTTTGGTCAGTGTTTCCCCCTGGTTTGGTCAGTGTTTCCCCCTGGTTTGGTCAGTGTTTCCCCCTGGTTTGGTCAGTGTTTCCCCCTGGTTTGGTCAGTGTTTCCCCCTGGTTTGGTCAGTGTTTCCCCCTGGTTTGGTCAGTGTTTCCCCCTGGTTTGGTCAGTGTTTCCCCCTGGTTTGGTCAGTGTTTCCCCCTGGTTTGGTCAGTGTTTCCCCCTGGTTTGGTCAGTGTTTCCCCCTGGTTTGGTCAGTGTTTCCCCCTGGTTTGGTCAGTGTTTCCCCCTGGTTTGGTCAGTGTTTCCCCCTGGTTTGGTCAGTGTTTCCCCCTGGTTTGGTCAGTGTTTCCCCCTGGTTTGGTCAGTGTTTCCCCCTGGTTTGGTCAGTGTTTCCCCCTGGTTTGGTCAGTGTTTCCCCCTGGTTTGGTCAGTGTTTCCCCCTGGTTTGGTCAGTGTTTCCCCCTGGTTTGGTCAGTGTTTCCCCCTGGTTTGGTCAGTGTTTCCCCCTGGTTTGGTCAGTGTTTCCCCCTGGTTTGGTCAGTGTTTCCCCCTGGTTTGGTCAGTGTTTCCCCCTGGTTTGGTCAGTGTTTCCCCCTGGTTTGGTCAGTGTTTCCCCCTGGTTTGGTCAGTGTTTCCCCCTGGTTTGGTCAGTGTTTCCCCCTGGTTTGGTCAGTGTTTCCCCCTGGTTTGGTCAGTGTTTCCCCCTGGTTTGGTCAGTGTTTCCCCCTGGTTTGGTCAGTGTTTCCCCCTGGTTTGGTCAGTGTTTCCCCCTGGTTTGGTCAGTGTTTCCCCCTGGTTTGGTCAGTGTTTCCCCCTGGTTTGGTCAGTGTTTCCCCCTGGTTTGGTCGGTGTTTCCCCCTGGTTTGGTCGGTGTTTCCCCCTGGTTTGGTCGGTGTTTCCCCCTGGTTTGGTCAGTGTTTCCCCCTGGTTTGGTCAGTGTTTCCCCCTGGTTTGGTCAGTGTTTCCCCCTGGTTTGGTCGGTGTTTCCCCCCTGGTTTGGTCGGTGTTTCCCCCTGGTTTGGTCAGTGTTTCCCCCTGGTTTGGTCGGTGTTTCCCCCTGGTTTGGACAGTGGTGAATGCGGTTTTTGAAAGAAGCCTTAATTAGAGACAGGTGACTTATTTTCGGATAACATTAGCACATCTCAAATATCGGGTCGGAAAAAATTGTCAAAACAAAAAGTCTTTTGTATTTTCCGTTCAATACACTGCCGATATGGTTTTGAGTAATATCCTGTTTAGTGGCTAGCAAAGATTTATTGTAATGGATGTCCTATGACTACTCATACAAATACTCTATTAATATCTTTGGATAAAATCCACCTATTATGATTCTGTTTTTCGAACATGATGTATTAGAATGATTCGTGAGAATACGACCTAGATACCGGGTTTACCTGTATTCATGTCTTCCTGTACAAATATAAGTATACTGGAACAAAGGGTCTAAACGTTACACATCACGTGTAAAACCACGTATACATAGATATAAGCGATGACAGATAATTATATACCTATTAGTGCCGGCTACATACACGCGAAAACATTCTGGACATATTCAACATCTCATGAAGAAAGATTAATACAATTTTGAACGTTGAGCGACGTGCGCAATGGAGCGTTATATAGTTGGTGACCCGACATGCAATGGGGTCCGATCACGTGACAATTGGTTATAGACTCGTGGAACGTGTTTAATGAATTGGTGGGTCGTTTTCGGATATACATTTGATTTTAAGTCATTAAGACACCTGTAGCTGTTCCTTGGTCGTAAATCATAAGTCATGAATGGAACGGTGAACTGATTACGCGATACAAGAGCGGTCGTGGGGAGATCAATCCATTGTAAGGCTGTCATAACTGACGCTTCCTAAACTGACAGTCGTGGCGAACGCGCCCGTCATGTTAACGATACGATCGAGGGGTTCCGGAATCCGACTATAATTTTAAACATGTTCTTTTAAGAATTTACCACCTGTATTATACAGCGGTGTTGTTAAAACAATTTGTGCATCTAACCTTTAAATTTTTCATGTCTTCAACATTCAAAACAAGGACAGCTGTCATGACAAGGGGTCCTAACCCCGACCACCTACAATGGTGGGTCTAGGTTTGGACGGGGAGACGGTTGACGGGAGATTGGGGAGAGGGAGGGGCAAGGTACTATATATACATTGTATCCCTGTATAAACACCTAAATAGCTTAAATACTTGGTGTTTTCTGACACATGTAGATGCCGACGGTGACAAATTATTACAATATTTGTTGATTTGAGTGATAGTTTTATTAGGAACGTCCAATGTCCTTTACCTGACAATGGACAAATTATGACTTACAAAACGAAGAAAAGATTCAATACAGAATTCGCCTTTCAATGTAGCAGTCACTTTGCAAACCATGGTTGACTATTCAAGATTGAAGGAAACACGAATTTTATGAAGTAAAATTAGAAACTCAACGACGTTATGATCGAATGATCCAATAATTTCTGAAATGTTTACTAAATTAACGATATACCGTTGAAAGAAAGTCGGTAGATGAGTTTCAAGAAATTTATTTTCAGATTTAATTGCTTTGATTTTCAACCTCCAATCTAGTTCATTTGATAACAAATTACAAGTATGAAAAACCTAAACTAGTTGAAGCAAAGACAAATGAAGTTTTGTAAATAATGCCAAATCTTCCAAATTTCTTCCGTCTTCTCTCTCAGAGGAATTCTTTCTATTTGAATCGCGTTAGTGATGTCGAAATCAGGGTGTAGCTGCTTTTTACGGGGATCACATTCCAGGTCTGACATGTCGGCGTGACCCTATCTTCACGGGGTTGTGCCAGTATACTGCTGTGGGTAAATTGTCAATATATCGCCTGTTGGCGATCGTTTTTTTACATGTTAGAATACTGACATGTATTGTCGTGTATGTATGTAGTTTTGATGTCTCAGATACACAAGATATAGGTTTCATGTCTGCTAGACTTACAGTGTCAATATCAAGCTACATCTACACTATTTGTACGTTTCGTAATATCCACATGACATTATGTTCCAAAATTTGATGCCACATTTGTATCACAATTCTCAACTTATTTCTAGAAAGAGTCTGTTTAATTATAAATTGGTTCGGTTTAGCGTCCTATTAACATAAAAAATAATCTAAGATGTGCCTCCATGTGTGTTATGTAGGCGTATTTGCCTCCTCGTGATAGCGCAGATCTGATGCCGACTTGAGAGTGCTACCTCATTGAAATACAGTGTATCATGCCGAAGGCACACACAGTCCTCCACTCGGTGACATTATGCTACCAACGAGTAAACTAGCTTTTGTGTTTACCCTTAGGACTTTGGTATTTCGGACTTTGGTATGTCTCGGACTTCGAACAGTACCGTTTGTCGTCCGTCTCACATGAGGTGGCGTTCTGTAATACTGCCATAAGTGAGGTGGTGCCGAAGGAGGCGCTACCAAGTAAGATCAATAATAGACTGTGGAGATGGGATAAGATCAGCTGACAACTGTCGACATTGGTTGCGTATAACAGGAGACAAGATAAGTTTTATGTTTATCGTACGTTTATTACGTATGAAACACCATGTGAATCTTATCATTTGAGTGATACATCGGGCCATGCAACACAAAGTTCAGTATTGGCTGGAACTAACCGGTTGCTTGCCCATTGATCAAATCGATGGATTGAAACAGGAATGAGTTCCGAACATTTTAGTACCATTTTACGCCATGGTGAGGCAACGTCAGTATTCCGTCCTCGATGTCGTTTTCTTCGCAATTGTTGTTCGGTTCAAGTTTTCGGGAAGCATTTGTTTTTTTGTGCGGTTTGTGTTCATCTGACGTCTCAGATTGTACTCCTTATTGTACGAATAGATATATTTCATCAGGGCTGAAGCCCTCCTGAAGTTTATTCATATGCGCAATGCCGTTACCTAAGACTTTAGAACAATGAGGTATCTCTGTATTCGGTGATGTTTATCGAATATTGTATTGTCAGGAATATACCAATTGGATTTTATTTTAATTCCGAAAGTATAACCTGTTGATTCGTCATAGAAATCATTCATATCCTCATTTAATCTCAGAAAGCAAACTCTTACAACCTTGTGAGAGACATCTAATTCCGTTACTACTACTGACAGAATACGTGATTTATTGCGTCAACTCGTCACATGCATATCTAGGCAATATATGCAATACGTGAACTAATTACTGTATGACTGTCCGCTTTGTAGTCCTCCTCTAGTCCGTCCAAAAAGGCCAATGAAGTTTGTACGATTTCTGTAACTCGGCACTAAAATTTTCATCAATTTTATTTCTCGATCAAACTGTTAAGATTGTAGCAAGTATATTATTTCACCTCAGTGTAGAGTAATGTCGATGGTAAACTTGTATGTACATATGGGCGGATTGGTTGAGTGGTTAACACTTCGGCCTTCCCCGCAGGCGGCCGGGTTGATTGTTGCGGTATCTGTGATGTAGCATTCAAGTGAGGTGGCCCTATAAAAGATGTCGTTGGATGCACGGTCTACTACAAACAGAACACAATTCATCTCCAACACACCCGCAGGCATACACACATAGGGAGATATAGCCAGGTGGCATAGGACTAGTAGTTAGCGCCTGATTAGGCAGCTCCTGCGACTTCCTCAAAAATTGTATATCCTAATTTTATTAATTGTCTATCTATGTACTGTAAAGCGCGTTAGAGTGGCTTATGTTAGCTAGATAGGGCGCTATATCAAATAGTGTATATTGTTATTATTATTATTATTATTATATGTATAAGGGAACATTTACATGATGGCTGTAATCGCGCATGGAATGAGCAAATGTTAGTTCGCATCTGGAAATCACACAATTAATTAAGTGATTATACGAATGGAGTGTTATTACCGACAAAAAAATAAGCATTGACACATTAAGGACATATGGGACAGTACACATAATACATTCTTAGATAGTGAAACGAAACTCGTCTGTCGTCTCTACTTGAGCGTTACACTCAAGCCTACTGTATATCGTGGGAAGAGCTGATCACAGATCGTCGTATTAGCCAAGATTGTCAAAGAATAACTCAACGCCTCCAATCAAGTGCAATACATATATTCTGATATTATCATAAGATTATTTATTACAGAGGTACAATATAGTATTTTAACCCTCACTCTGTTTACTCTAGTTACAATAAATGATAACAACCAAGAGGATGTCCCAGTATTTGTCTTAATTGTCTCAATGGTAGCGTCTAAAGTATCAAAGTACACTGGCCGAATAGAGTATTATTGTAGTGCAATGATTGGAAATAGTTTTATGATAAATATTCAAATAACAATAACAATAAATTATGGCAACTCTGTGCCGAAAGTATTATCTAATAATACCCTCTCTAATGCAGAGTAATGTAACACTCGTACATTAAATAATAACTTAAATAAATGTCACAGTGAAATCTATAGAAATTATCTCATATAATACCTTCTCTAGTACATGAAAACACTAAACTCTGAGATTATTTAAATGTGATTATCTATGTTATGGAAATTGACGAAAGCATCAAGTTCTCTATAACAAGATCTCAACCAAATATCTTGTAATAAATATAAGAGACCATTATACTCTTATAATTAAGAACTATAATTGTTACAATAACTTGATAATTATGAAATTGATCAAAGCATCTCTATTACAAGATTCCAACCAAATATCTTGTAATATAAGTAAGAGTACAATAGACTCTTAGTTGAACACTAATGACTAACCTTATAAGTTATGCTTATTAAAACAAGGGAGATAACTCCTGATGTCACTAGTTAGTAAGGCGCAAGAATATAATCCGATGCCGGGATGAAAGAGCTCATGTGCAGAAGTTTGCACCGCCTTTTATACAGTTTAGTGCTTCCCCATTTCCATATACGGAATTGTGGAGGCAAGATGGCGGCGTTACTAAGTAAAATAACCGATTTACTTACAAAGATAGTGGTCCGTCGCCGGAACGACAACATAGTGCCGAGAAGGGAATATGTACAGATAATTGTCATTGTACTAAATAATGCAGATTTGCTAAATAATGTCGCATTCACTTGTTAGAATCATCAAAACTCGTTTCTAGTCCGTATTTAAGAAATACAAAGAAACCGGCCGAAACGTCAATGTCAACAGTACAAACCATAGAAGCAGCACGATTGAGCAGAGTGAAAATGTATTTAAAACAGCTGTAAAAAGTTGTGAGTACTCACTTAATTAATGTATTACTTAAGAACAATGGAGGTGTCATATGCCAATTGGATTATAAATTATGAAACACAATGACCTAGAACACTTACATCAACGATTTAGTGAATTCAAATCTGCCCGCTCCGCTACGACGTGAAAACAAGATGGCGGCGATCACGGATAGTGATGCACTGCATTGAAACTATGAAAATTCACATAAAATCAGGAATATAATCAAATGATTAATTGATGGCATAGAATTAAAGAATAATGTCTAATTTAACAGTCTGTACTGCTCCCGGACGATGATTCACACAAGTTTTGCTTAAATTAATATCTCAATCCACAGGGGGTTCGGATGTAAACCAACAACAGCTGATCGCACGACACGCTCTCAGTACAAGCGCACTCGACATCGCACATCCATTACATTAACCCCGACTTTCAAAACATTGACGTCCGCGTCAACTGAGTTATAATACACATCAGTTAAATACTTGGAACAATGGACAATGATATGGTTAATTTACATAGTACATTGACAGTACAATGATTCTTGTACTTATTATTTACACTCAGTCAATGTTCTATTTAAAAAAAATAGAATGAACAATTTAGATATTTTAAGGTCTATCTTTCCAATAGGACTACAGGTACTTTTAAACGATTCTCTTAATCAAGTATAATAATCTACTTGCACAATAAATACTTCCCACACCCATACATGCAGTGTCACAGTACTGCTGTATGTATTATAACAATGAATGTTGACACATTTATTCTTACATATCATAAATATCCTGAGTATGTTTTCATATTATTATTTAACGCTCTGTAAACACAATATTGTTATCTCACATACATACCAGAACACTACTACAACAATACACTCACATTATTATATAATATACTTCTCAGTTTGGTTTTCCTTAGTCGATTTGTTTTTCCTGGTACTTGCTCCCAAGTTTCCTTTGAACCCATGATAGGGCTTCATAAGATCATGATGTTCCACTTTACTGGTGGCTGACTTCCATTTTCTGATCTTGTATACAAGGTCTGAAATTTGGTCTTCTATAATATAAGGTCCTTCCCACCTTCCTTGTAGTTTAGGAGATAGACCCTTTGTTCTTGTAAGCACACTTAAGTGAGCAGCATCCCCGACATCATATAGTCTGGCATTAGCTCTATAGTCATAGATACGCTTCTGCCGGTCACTGGCATGTTTCATTTCTTCACGAGCTTCGTCATGAACATCCCATAGGTTTTGCTGAAGCATGGCAACATTGCTAGTATATATAGGCAGAGTTTCATCTCTAGATGGGGGTTTCCCATATAGAAGGTCTATTGGCAGCTGAATCTCTCGACCAAACATTAACATGCTTGGAGTGTAACCAGTGTTGCTGTGTACAGACGATACGTATGCTAGTGTTGCAAGTGGAAGATAGAAATCCCAATCTCTCTGATTATAAGTTACATATTTGCTTAGAATGTCCTCAACAGTGCGGTTAAACCGTTCTACAAGTCCATCGCTCTGTGGATTAGAAGCAGTGGTTCTTGTTTTGTCAATACCTAGCATATCACATAAAGACTGGAACAAGGACTCAAATTGACGACCTCGGTCTGTGTGCAACTGTCTAGGTAATCCATATCTACTGACGAAATTATTTACAAATAGTGTTGCAACAGTACTTGCCTCCTGATTTGGCATAGGATAACATTCTGTCCATCTAGTAAAATAGTCTGTTACGACTAGAATATACTTGTTGCCTAGTGTGGATTCTGGTAAAGGTCCCAGAATATCCATAGCTACTCTTTCCAGAGGAGCCCCAGCAATATACTGCTTCATCAATCCTCGATGAGACGGATTTGTTCCTTTCCTCTGTTGACATACTTTGCATTCTGTACACCATATCTTGACACTTTCATGGCACCCAGTCCAGTAAAACCGATCTTTGACCCTAGCAAGAGTTCTTTGGATACCAAAATGTCCTGAACCAGGGTCATTGTGTAACATCCTCAAAACTTCCTCTTGCTTAGATTTTGGCAAGACGAGAAGAACCTGGTTTCCCAAAACATCATTTAAAATACATTCTGCTGTTCTGGACATATATCGATAAAACTATGTCGATGAAACCCTTGTGTTTGTATCTAGTTTCTTGCATTAAAACATAAAACAGCACATCCGAGGCAGTAATTTGGAGCAATGTTTTCTTCATTACAAAACATTGACGTAGTGGAACAGGACTGGGTCGATCACCGGTGACCAGGTGAACTCACTTGGTAAGAGCGCCCGTCTAGAGCTCACAGGTCCCGGGTTCGAATTCTGTGCAGCTGACGTCAATATACCTATTGGAGGTGGTATAGGGTATCGTCTGTCTTTGGGGTAGTTTCCTTATTTCTAACCATGTTTTTCAATAGAACAAAAAAGTTTAGGTGTGCCCTTAAGTTGAGGAATATTTTTGCACCTGGGGCCAGGTGTTGTCTTGTATATAATAGTCTCTATCACTTACCCCAAAGCATGTGTGTGTTTTAGTATTGAACCGAGTGATAGCGACGTACTTATGCTTGCAAGTTTCTGTAAGTGACATCCTATTAGGCCGGTTGTATTTTAAACTAGGTAAAACGTTTAAGTATAGCCACATGGGTCATGTGTTAACAAAACAAAGCTCCTTCAATATATTGATAGAAAGTGTGTTTATATGTTAACGTAATGGTGGGGCACACGATATTGGCGACTGGCGCGCGCTGTAACATTCCCATCGTGTAATGACAGGAGTCTGCTTAGAGGGTGCTGAATTAGGAACTCTATGACTTATAATTTTCAGTGTTGATAACAATAGCCTTCATGCACAATTGGATCTTCGCTACAAATTGTCCTACTGAAGCGTGAGAGTTTTTGAAGTGTATTGCAGCGTGGAAAGAGCGGGAGTTTGTGTCGTCTGCTATGGTCGTTGAACGTCGAGGGGAAGATAAATAGTACTACATGGATATTATTGGACCCTTTAATGAAACAATTTGGGTAGATTTTCTTAGTTGGGCCAGTCTACACCTCCACGAAGAGAAAGTCTGGTATATTGAGGTAAGATTGTTATTTTTTCATTCAACTTAAACTTGCTCACAGTGTCTGGTATACTGTTATGGTTGCAGTAAAACAAGCAGGGTGCTCGTTTCGTGCACATTCGTACCTAATTTTAACGATATGTATGCAGTATGCACCACGTTACTGACACGGTTGATGTCTGGGTGTCAGCAAACAAATTTAATCAAATGTATGATGCAGTGTCAAATGTGATGTTGCACATGCATTATTTGGGGGGTAGGGCATTTATATAATTCTGTTTTACATTTCGCCCTCTGTGATATTAATACCATTTGTCATGTGATGTTATTATATAAGGCAAACGTTTGTGAAGATTAATTGGCTAATGAAAGTATTGCTACTACATAAAGTTGTTTATTTATTGAAAACTGCCAAATAAGACCTGTGTATTAAGACATTCTGTCCAATAAGACTTGAATGATTCAACATATTTTACAGAACAATGTTTGACACATTGAAAGGGTGGAGTGAATTCGTCATATTTTGTTTAGGGAAATCATACAAATATCATCCCGCCACAAAAACAAACAACTGCAGCAACAGTATCAATAATAAATGTACATCGTTTATTCATACCACGTACTCAATTTTGTCTGAATCAAATGCTTAGAAAACATTCTGCTATGATTGAAATTAACATAAGCGTTAGAAATAATGTCAATTAAAAGTACTTGCCTCTGAGGTAAAACCATACAATAATTTGAGCTGAATTTTAACATCTGATGTATCGTTTATTTTTAATATTGATGATCACGTGATCTATATTCACACCACTTGTCCTGATCACACTCCGCCATCAGATAAAATAGTCCCCCGGGGAGATTTCACCATATCTCTATCCTATAATGTGTTAGAATCTCACATTCATAAGTGTACATTGTTTAAAATTCGGTCGACTTTGTCACGTGGATAGAGTAGACCTTATTTCGGATGATCCATGTACGCCAAAATATTTATAAAGAATGAAAGAAAGCGGTGTTTAACATCCAAGTATTGATACGTTTGAGTTTATTTTAAACCTAGGTTATTGCTGTTTTTCTACTTTTTATTCTTTTATTGACATGAATTGTCCTCATTTTGCAAAGCATCAAAAGCGAAAATATATATAGCGTACAACTAGTGTGATATAGTACGAAGTAACGGCCTAAGTGAGATTTGATACTCTTCTTGAAAGACACACACAGGTGATTTACACCTATGACCTTTGGTAATAGAGTATGTCAAAAATGAATTACGCTACATTATAAAACTGTAAGCTGACCAATGGCATATAGTATCTTTGTATCGTATGGGACTGGTCTACTTTCAAATCCAAGGGTCCTCAGCTTTTACCTTGCCAATATGTACGTCCACTATAAACGTCCACTACTATACATTTTACCTAAATAGCGTGATAGGTGATAGTTGTTCGACTTATTGCAGCTATATATCATAAACCCAGACTAAAAGCTCAAACAAGGTCTTTTATTTAGTATCAGCGTACTTCATTTAAAAAAAAATCTTTCACTTGCGATATTCCTAGAAAGATTGGGACTTCTTTGATACATGTCTCCAAAAACAACAGTAACGCTTCTTTGTCTTCTGAATAGTTATGTTATTGTTGAGAAACAACGGGAACCAATCTTTAACACAAAATATTGCTTGTATAAAGGGTGACCTCTTTGATGTCATTTCCCAATATACCTAGCGTTACCAAAAATAAACTATACAAGTTGTGAAGAGAAAAGTAGCTTCAGCGCCTTCCTATTACTATTATCGTCTATTAGGCGGTGGCATCTCGAGGTCACGAGAGTTAATTGACCCTTGTCTCGTGACTTCTGCTGTTCCGTAAGAAGGCTGCCGTTTGAACGATTTTAACTGTACATAACTGACATCGTCATCATCTTCCTCCGTGATTCTGAGGTACATTTCATAAGTCGCTAGTGACGTCATTATGAGACCACCAAATGCGACAAACACCATTCCGGCAGTGATTAAGACGTCTAGATCATATGAAAGCTTTGCAAAATAAATTTCGATTGCTTCCATTTCTCGGGCAGGTGAATATGGATTAAAGTCATAATCTCTCGGAACGACATATCCAATAGTCATAAAAGCGATACCTAAAACCACGAAGATGGCCGCGATGAAAGTCAAAATATCTCCTGGGTCCGTAAAACATCGTAAACATCCACATCCTTCGTCACTTCTGGGTGAACTATTGTAATTACTGAACATGGTTATGCTTTAAACCTGCAAGATAAAATACAAATGTCGGTGAATGGCGACGAAAGGAGTGGTGTATTAAGCGTGATGTAATTTTCCGCGCTATTAGGGGTCATAAGGGTATGTTTTGTTATGCTAGACGTGTAATTTCGCCGCTCCTCTAGCATTTATACCATTTATTCGGCAGAAAAATGCATCTATCGAATACTGCCTATAGCTGAAAGTCTCGGCAGGAATAACAAGGCAATACGTTTCTCATGTATAAATATGGTAGTTTGGTTTTAGGGCGGCATTATATTTGTATAAAGTAATTACAGTCCAATGAATTGCCTCATAGCGTGTGTAGTTCGGAAGTCCAGGTTCAATAGAACAGAAGATTTTTAAGCCGTAAAGTTCTGATGGATCCCTGCCTGCACCCATCTCCCTATAACACCCCCCNGAATACCTCACTAGTCACTTGTTGTCACTGACAACGTTGACAGGTAACGTTTTACCTATTTTGTCCACTTGACGATGTCATTGTTCGACCACCTGCATTCCACCTGTCGTTACAACATGTCCACACTGACAAATGTTACAGGTGTACGGTTTGGTCTAATTCTAGGGCTATAAAGGATTGATGTGTGTACATGTACCGTAGTTCACATTTAACTGCACCGGAACCCCAGGCTCTGTAGCGTACTTACCAGTATAGGTCTACTGTCGATACTAGCACGGACTTTGATCTAATTTAATTCCTTGATACTATCTAATTTAATTCCGTGTCCTAGTAAACAGTTTGTCGGAAACAGGTAATCAAAATTCCGCGAGTAGATTTTCATGAATCAAGACTCCGGTTGAAATCTAGAAAAGTATTGTATTCCGAACGCTTTTAAAATCATAATCCTTTAGTTTCGTTGTTCGGATTATTTTTTATTCCGACAATGACTCGGAAACGATGACCAGATTTACGGCATTTCAATTTCATTAATGTGACTTATTCAAGACAGTGCTTTTCCGTTTCTATTTTGCGATATTTTACAACATCCAAGACAAATGAACTTGCATTTAAGAATTCTACAATAACGCGCTAATATCAATGAATGACATTCGTGAAAAAATAAATTTTCTTTTATTCTCAGTTTTTTTTTTTAAAGTTTGGAGATAAACTGGAAACGTTTAATGCACGTTGCACTGATTTGTGACACAATATTTTGGATTTGAAGCTACCGGCAAACACGTTTCATTATAGCCTTATTGATGGAGAACTGCCAGCGCAGGTCGACCGGGGTTAGAATCTATTGGGACCGCCCTGCTTAATGGTGATGGGACAGTCGACAAATTATTACGGGACTTACATCGGGCAAATCAGTTATCGCATAGGTCACGTCGCCCCAGACAACAGGATCACGTGAATGTGTTGACCACGCCTTTTACCTACAAGGCATTTTTTCATATATGTTTTACACGTCCTGCTGTTCGTTTTAAAAACGACCTTTTAAAATAGGAAACGCTTTCGTGAATAGCTCAAAATATTACGAATTTAAAAAAAATTCTTCAACCCCCCACCATCAATAGACCTCTTTTGTCGTGAATGATCTATTATATTATATTATAATACAATTAATTGATATCTCACAAAATTCCAACTAAAACTGCTTCAGACATAGATAAAAGTTCATGTTTGTAAATCATATTTCAAAATGAGTGTTAGATATCTAAACTGTTGATAATATAATTTAACAATCACGATTTTGTGTTAACAAAGTAATTTCTCCAGATAGGAATGTTTTTAACTCTACGGGGCTTCAATACTTAAAGTCTTTGAATGATCAAATATCAAGAGCAATTGTGTTTTGTTGAGTTTTGTCAACTAATACAACAGTGATGGTTACTGCAAGCCCTAACGAGCTAATACAAAATATAAGTATGGTTTGATATTCATGGCAACGAACAAGTTATGATTTATTATCTATTGAATGAAAAACATTTAATGTAACTGCAGAACATGAACTATATACAATGTACGTACAAGTCATATGCATGTTATAATATATTAATTGAAATGTATTCTCTGTGGTTTTCATAAAATGTTAACAAAGGGAGCTATATTCCATACACATATTCCAGTGTAAAATAATGTTTTAATGTATTTTATACAGAAATATACTATAGCATTCCACCAAGTTGATGTAAGGTAGTAGCGGCTGTAAATATGAATTGGAGTTTATACATGTGATGATTCTTTTAGCACAATGGTATGATATTAAAAAAAAAGTCCCGCTGTGAAATAGCTTCCTAACCCCGATTATTTAAGGATTAACTTGAATATATTTTTCATGTTATGGAGCTATAACACAAAAAACCGGAGTGTACTCAAAATAAACCGCTTCGCGGTTTATGATGAGAGTACACTCCGATTTTTGTGTTATAGCTCCGTTACATGAAAATTATATTAAGTTAAGCCTTATAATTTAATCTACTATAAACAATCCCTGTGGAAATCCACTTTTATTGAAGGACTCTTTTCTTTTAGAAATTATTGCGCTGCTGTATTAGCCAATCAAAAGCGACGTTATAAACGGCGACGTCATTTTTTTTTACGTTATGGGCCGATAACATAAATTTTTAAGCCAATGAAAATACTTGTTACAAGCAAAATTAAACTATAGCACAATCTCACTGAAATATCGCATTTTGCATAGATGATAAGACTTAATATTTTGACGGAATGCAATCATTGATGTTCTCGACTAAATTGCCGGATATGAATTTTATATATACTGGATCAGAAGTAAGTGATCGGATATGAATCGTATAAATGGATGATCTAAGTGAACGGATATGAATCGTATAAACGGATGATCTTAGTGATCGGCTATGAATCGTATACACGGATGATCTTAGTGATCGGATATGAATCGTATACACGGAGGATCTTAGTGAACGGATATGAATCGTATAAACGGATGATCTTAGTGATCGGATATGAATCGTATACACGGATGATCTTAGTGAACGGATATGAATCTTATAAACGGATGATCTTAGGGATCGGATATGAATCGTATACACGGATGATCTTAGTGAACGGATATGAATCGTATACACGGATGATATTAGTGAACGGATATGAATCGTATAAACGGATGATCTTAGTGAACGGATATGAATCGTATAAACGGATGATCTTAGTGATCGGATATGAATCGTATATGTATTGGATTAGACAAGTAAGTAAATAAGCAAGTCTTTTATAAATATGCAATACTGATATTGAAACTCGGTCGTCCCCCCCCCCCCTCCCCCCTCCCGCATTCCTTTCTACCATCGACATCCTCCACAACATCGATATCTCGGTATTAGTTTGTGTCTGATGTCAGCAGGTCTTCTCCACCTTTACAAGACGGTGTAGCTTAAATTGATAAAACTGGTCAAATAGTGTCTAAACAGGGATATTCTAAATACGGATTAGACTTAAAATGGGTATTAAAACACCTCTGTTTTCATAGAGATTGATTTCGATATATATGTAACTTAAAATAGTCATTGATTATGTTTTAAAAAAGGATAAAAGGCTTTCGGGAAGGTCCAATTCAAACTGACAAATCTCCGTGTCTCTCGTCCTACTGCAATACAGATACATGCTGTAGCTTCAACTGTTTCATGTTTTTCAAATCAAGGGTCAAAAGGTTAGTGTGTGAAACAAGTGGTCATTGTGTGTAGAGATAGTCAGATAACCTTAGCTGACCCTTACGCTTGATGACCACAACACTATCGGACCATAGGCGATATCCTGCGTGTATGTTTTATATATAATGTATATTGTATGAATTGTAATGGCAAAGCGAACCTATTATGAATACAACTGTAAATCTTCCATATCATACAACAGTTATCTCCCTTGAACATTTCTTATAAATCAGTTTCTAACTTTTCAAAATATTTCGGTTTTTGGGACGAGTGAAACTTACCACTAAATGTTACAAAATGAAATGTCCAGTATCTAATTGGTATGCTACCCTAATACACAAAATATTTTTTAAATACGTTTCATTTTTTTTTATATTAACATTAGGCGTAATTTGTGAAACCAAAATTACCTTGGTATATAAGTGCATGCCCTCTTGTATACGTTTTAAACCTACAACCAATTAACGAATTCCAAACAATCGTCCCTGAAGGATATTTTATATGTTTCTTGGTATGGAAATCTTATGAACGGGACACGCACCTCACGGTAAGTAGCGTATTGACTTAATTACAAATTGATATTTCGGTTTCACCCTAAACACCATGCTATGGGCATAAAAATATTGATATTTTGGTTTCACCATAAATACCATGCTATGGGCATAAACACATTGATATTTCGGTTTCATCAGAAACACCATGCTATGGGCATACAAACATTGATATTTTGGTTTCACCATAAACACCATGCTATGGGCATAAAAACATTGGTATTTTGGTTTCACCATCAACACCATGCTATGGGCATAAAACATTGATATTTTGGTTTCACCATAAACACCATGTTATGGGCATTAAAACATTGATATTTTGGTTTCACAGTCAACACCATGTTATGGGCATAAAAACATTGATATATTGGTTTAACAATAAACACCATGCTATGGGCATAAAAACATTGATATTTTGGTTTAACAATAAACACCATGCGATAGGCATAACAATATTGATATTTTGGTTTAACAATAAACACCATGCTATGGGCATACAAACATTGATATTTTGGTTTCACCATAAACACCATGCTATGGGCATAAAACACTGACATTTTGGTTTCACCGTAAACACCATGTTATGGGCATAAAACATTGACATTTTTGTTTCACCATAAACACCATGTTATGGGTATAAAACATTGATATTTTGGTTTCACCATAAATACCATGCTATGGGCATAAAACATTGATAATTTGGTTTAACAATAAACACCATGCTATGGGCATAAAAAACCATTGATATTTTGGTTTCACCATCAATACCATGCTATGGGCATAAACACATTGATATTTTGGTTTCACCATCAACACCATGCTATGGGCATAAAACATTGATATTTTGGTTTCACCATAAACACCATGCTATGTGCATTAAAACATTGATATTTTGGTTTCACAGTCAACACCATGTAATGGGCATAAAAACATTGATATTTTGGTTTCACCATAAACACCATGCTATGGGCATAAACACTGATATTTTGGTTTCACCATAAACACCATGCTATGGGCATAAAGACATTGATATTTTGGTTTCACCATAAACACCATGCTATGGGCATAAACACTAATATTTTGGTTTCATCATAAACACCATGGTTAAGGAATAAAAACATTGATATTTTGGTTTCACAGTCAACACCATGTTTTGGGCATAAAAGCATTGCTATTTTGGTTTCACAATAAACACCATGCTATGGCCATAAAGACATTGATATTTCGGTTTCACCATAAACACCATGCTATGGGCATAAAAACATTGATATTTTGGTTTCACCATAAACCCATGCTATGGGCATAAACACTGATATTTTGGTTTCATCATAAACACCATGGTAAAGGAATAAAAACATTGATATTTTGGTTTAACAATAAACACCATGCTATGGACATAAAAACATTGATATCTTGGTTTCACCATAAACACCATGCTATGGGCATACCAACATTGATATTTTGTTTGGTTTCACCATAAACATCATGCTATGGGCATACACACATTGATATTCCGGTTTCACCATAAACAGGTGCAGGTTTCTCTACGATGACTGTTGGGATAAGCGGACATTGTCCCATACTGTGAATCAAACACTCATTGTCAATAATGTGTGGAAGGCTTCTTCGCCAATATGAAGATTGAAGAGAGGTAACGTTGATATTGTGTCCACTTGACATTTCTAGTGCATATAAGGCCCCCTTTTCGTTTTGCACATTTTTCATAGTTGTTTTATTACAGTATTCAATGTTAAGTACAATAAGGCGAAATATGTGTACTTGATTTTAAATATGAGCCGGAATATTCGCAATTTTTGAAGACACTCCAAAATCGGAACATTAACACACAATAAAAGAACTACTAACTAAAAACATGGTCGTTAAAAGGTCCCTTTTCACTCAATACACGTAATCATCGTGTTACCGGGGAATATTTTATTTAACAGAATTGGCAGAAGTTAAAACGACCTGTCTGCGCCACAAGTGTTAATGGTTTAAGGGGATAGGAGTAATTACTGATCGTCATCAGTGTAATGAAGGCGTTTTAGGAGAGAAGCCAATGGGCCAATCGAAACAAACTTTATTCTGACTAAGATCTTAACGTTTGACAGACAAGGATTCCATTTCAAACAATCTTGTGTTTTTTCTTAGCTGCCCGGAACAGAAAAAAATGATTTAATTACGATAAAGAGTACTTCATGCAATATTCTTCCAAAGGTATGGGGAAATAACAATTGTTTGATTCAGATATCTTTCTATAAATAACTTTAGATTTACTCAAAAAATCTTTCTTTTGGGACTATTTTATATAAATAAAGACAGTAAAGCAATACCATGAACAACTATTCGATTCAGTTTAAGTCATACGAGTAATTTTCCTGAATTACATCTAACTATATATAAATATGTTTATCATCTACACTCTACTTTATACCACATACCACATTCCGACCCCCCCCCCCCCCCCCCCCCCCCCCCCCGCACACACATCACTCGGACAATAACGCCCTCCAAACCCTCCATCCCACACACACATCCCTCAGACAGTAAAGCCCTCCCACCCTCCATCCCACACACGCATTCCTCAAACAGTAAAGCCCTCCCACCCTCCATCCCACACACACTTCCCTCAGACAGTAAAGCCCTCCCTCCCTCCATCCCACACACACATCCCTCAGACAGTAAAGCCTTCACACCCTCCATCCCTCACACACAACCCTCAGACAGTAAATCGTCCCACCCTCCATCCCACACACACATCCCTCAGACAGTAAAGCCCTCACACCCTCCATCCCTCACACACAACCCTCAGACAGTAAAGCCGTCCCACCCTCCATCCCACACACACATCCCTCAGACAGAAAAGCCCTCCCACCCTCCATCCTACACACACACTTCCCTCAGACAGTAAAGCCCTCCCACCCTCCATCCCACACACACTTCCCTCAGACAGTAAAGCCCTCCCACCCTCCATCCTACACACACACTTCCCTCAGACAGTAAAACCCCCCACACACATCCCTCAGAGAGTAAAGCCCTCCTACCCTCCATCACACATACACTTCCCTCAGACAGTAAAGCCCTCCCACCCTCCATCACACACACACATCCCTCAGACAGTAAAGCCCTCCCACCCTCCATCCCACACACACATCCCTCAGACAGTAAAGCCCTCACACCCTCCATCCCTCACACACAACCCTCAGACAGTAAAGCCGTCCCACCCTCCATCCCACACACACATCCCTCAGACAGTAAAGCCCCCCCACCCTCCATCCCACACACACCTCCCTCAGACAGTAAAGCCCTCCCACCCTCCATCCCACACACACATCCATCAGACAGTAAAGCCCTCCAACCCTCCATCACACACACAACATCCCTCAGACAGTAAAGCCCTCCCACCCTCCATCCCACACACACACTTCCCTCAGACAGTAAAACCCCACACACACATCCCTCAGACGGTAAAGCCCTCCCACCCTCCATCACACATACACATCCCTCAGTCAGTAAAGCCCTCCCACCCTCCATCCCACACACACTTCCCTCAGACAGTAAAACCCCACACACACATCCCTCAGACAGTAAAGCCCTCCCACCCTCTATCCCACACACACACTTCCCTCAGACAGTAAAGCCCTCCAACCCTCCATCCCACACACACATCCCTCAGACAGTAAAGCCCTCCCACCCTCCATCCCACAAACACACTTCCCTTAGACAGTAAAGCCCTCCCACCCTCCATCCCACACACACATTCCTCAGACAGTAAAGCCCTCCCTCTCTCCATCACACACACACATCCCACAGACAGTAAAGCCCTCCCACCCTCCATCCACACACACATTCCTCAGACAGTAAAGCCCTCCCACCCTCCATCCCCCACACACACTTCCCTCAGACAGTAAAGCCCTCCAACCCTCCATCCCACACACACATCCCTCAGACAGTAAAGCCCCCCCACCCGCCATCCCACAAACACACTTCCCTTAGACAGTAAAGCCCTCCCACCCTCCATCCCACACACACTGTTAATACATGTTTTAAGATCCCTCAGACAGTAATCCCAAACGTGTACTAATCCCACACACACTGTTAATACATGTTTTAAGTCCTAAAAAATAATCTGACTTGGTTTAATTTATTTTGATGTTGTCTTTTTATTTTCGCATTGTGTTTCTGATAAATCCTTGTGTTTCTCTGTAATGTTGTTTTCATATAATTTTGTAATACTTCGATAAATATCTCAATCCTTCAATAATGTCTTTCACACTCACTGGAGTTTAAAATTACATGAACTGATCATTATTTGATGCCTGTGACTTTGCATACAACATCATAAAGTGCACTTCCCAAATCATTTATCTTGATAATAGTAAAAAACAAGTATTTTACTAATTGCTTGTAACCTCTATACATAGCTGATTAGAACATAAACTTATTCTGAATATTTAACTTTTCATATTTTGGAATAAATTGTTGAAATGCAATGCCAACTTCTTGATATCAGAGTGGCTATGATATGTAATATTTGCCAGCATATAATGTCTTTAAATCACTGTTTCTTATTGTCATTTGCATCAAATATTATTTTGTTATTCAATTATTTTAAATTAAACCCTGCTCGCGCCCAGTGGCGGATAGAGTATGCATCAAAATGTTCCGTATAAGAAAATATTCTGTAATAAACAAATCATTATCAAACTATAAAAAAATATTGTGAATATAACAATACAATTTTAAGGGCAAATATGCGTATGAAAAATCCAATGAAAATATCTTTCTACATAGTTTAAAGGTTTAAAGGTTCATGGTATTACTCCGTACCAAACGTTTACTACAATGTATCACTGACTTACTCCGTACCAAACGTGTACTACAATGTGTCACTGACTTACTCCGTACCAAACGTGTACTACAATGTGTCACTGACTTACTCCGTACCAAACGTGTACTACAATGTGTCACTGACTTACTCCGTACCAAACGTGTACTACAATGTGTCACTGACTTACTCCGTACCAAACGTGTACTACAATGTGTCACTGACTTACTCCGTACCAAACGTGTACTACAATGTGTCACTGACTTACTCCGTACCAAACGTGTACTACAATGTGTCACTGACTTACTCCGTACCAAACGTGTACTACAATGTGTCACTGACTTACTCCGTACCAAACGTGTACTACAATGTGTCACTGACTTACTCCGTACCAAACGTGTACTACAATGTGTCACTGACTTACTCCGTACCAAACGTGTACTACAATGTGTCACTGACTTACTCCGTACCAAACGTGTACTACAATGTGTCACTGACTTACTCCGTACCAAACGTGTACTACAATGTGTCACTGACTTACTCCGTACCAAACGTGTACTACAATGTGTCACTGACTTACTCCGTACCAAACGTGTACTACAATGTGTCACTGACTTACTCCGTACCAAACGTGTACTACAATGTGTCACTGACTTACTCCGTACCAAACGTGTACTACAATGTGTCACTGACTTACTCCGTACCAAACGTGTATTACAATGTGTCACTGACCTACTCCGTACCAAACGTGTACTACAATGTGTCACTGACTTACTCCGTACCAAACGTGTACTACAATGTGTCACTGACTTACTCCGTACCAAACGTGTACTACAATGTGTCACTGACTTACTCCGTACCAAACGTGTACTACAATGTGTCACTGACTTACTCCGTACCAAACGTGTACTACAATGTGTCACTGACTTACTCCGTACCAAACGTGTACTACAATGTGTCACTGACTTACTCCGTACCAAACGTGTACTACAATGTGTCACTGACTTACTCCGTACCAAACGTGTACTACAATGTGTCACTGACTTACTCCGTACCAAACGTGTACTACAATGTGTCACTGACTTACTCCGTACCAAACGTGTACTACAATGTGTCACTGACTTACTCCGTACCAAACGTGTACTACAATGTGTCACTGACTTACTCCGTACCAAACGTGTACTACAATGTGTCACTGACTTACTCCGTACCAAACGTGTACTACAATGTGTCACTGACTTACTCCGTACCAAACGTGTACTACAATGTGTCACTGACTTACTCCGTACCAAACGTGTACTACAATGTGTCACTGACTTACTCCGTACCAAACGTGTACTACAATGTGTCACTGACTTACTCCGTACCAAACGTGTACTACAATGTGTCACTGACTTACTCCGTACCAAACGTGTACTACAATGTGTCACTGACTTACTCCGTACCAAACGTGTACTACAATGTGTCACTGACTTACTCCGTACCAAACGTGTACTACAATGTGTCACTGACTTACTCCGTACCAAACGTGTACTACAATGTGTCACTGACTTACTCCGTACCAAACGTGTACTACAATGTGTCACTGACTTACTCCGTACCAAACGTGTACTACAATGTGTCACTGACTTACTCCGTACCAAACGTGTACTACAATGTGTCACTGACTTACTCCGTACCAAACGTGTACTACAATGTGTCACTGACTTACTCCGTACCAAACGTGTACTACAATGTGTCACTGACTTACTCCGTACCAAACGTGTACTACAATGTGTCACTGACTTACTCCGTACCAAACGTGTACTACAATGTGTCACTGACTTACTCCGTACCAAACGTGTACTACAATGTGTCACTGACTTACTCCGTACCAAACGTGTACTACAATGTGTCACTGACTTACTCCGTACCAAACGTGTACTACAATGTGTCACTGACTTACTCCGTACCAAACGTGTACTACAATGTGTCACTGACTTACTCCGTACCAAACGTGTACTACAATGTGTCACTGACTTACTCCGTACCAAACGTGTACTACAATGTGTCACTGACTTACTCCGTACCAAACGTGTACTACAATGTGTCACTGACTTACTCCGTACCAAACGTGTACTACAATGTATCACTGACTTACTCCGTACCAAACGTGTACTACAATGTGACTCTTACTTACTCCGTACCAAACTTGTACTACAATGTATCACTGACTTACTCCGTCCCAAACGTGTACTACAATGTGACTCTGACTTAATCCGTACCAAACGTGTACTACAATGTGTCACTGACCTACTCCGTACCAAACGTGTACTACAATGTGTCCCTGACTTACTCCGTACCAAACGTGTACTACAAGGTGTCACTGACTTACTCCGTACCAAACGTGTGCTACAATGTATCACTGACTTACTCCGTACCAAACGTGAACTACAATGTGTCACTGACTTACTCCGTACCACACTTATACTACAATGTATCACTGACTTACTCCGTACCAAACGTGTACTACAATGTATCACTGACGCGTCGGTGGCCTGTCGATTTTATCGTATTTAACGACGAACAGAAATCTAAGATTTCATAGCAATAACTTTAAGGTTTCGAATTTCTTTATATATTTCAGGACAAAATTCGACTGTGTAGGCTAGTGAGATATCCAACATAACTGTTAGGTTATAGCTTACACCATAACGAAAGCTTACGTCGCTGTAATGTGTTGTCGCGTTAGTCATTATCAGAGCCGTAACAGAGATTGAAAATGCAAGCAATATTTCGCTTTAATGTTAATATTAAAAACACATTACCGAAGATAAAAGTGGCGCAAAACCTTTTATTGACAGGTCAATTAAGGGTCACCAAGTACAGCCAATCACGGCTGGATAACATGACGTAAATCAAGGATGATTACCCTATCATGGACCAAGGTCATTCCTATCACAAGGGCAAAGGGAAAAACTAATTTTAAGGTGACACAGAAAAAACCCATTTACAGATATCTTATTTCAAAAGTGATGAGACATGGACAGGTGGAGGTTGTCACCGGAGTTAACAAGCAAACACCATAACCACAGGTGGTAGTTGTCACCGGAGTAAACAAGCCAACACCATAACCACAGGTGGTAGTTGTCACCGTAGTTAACAAACCAACACTATAACCACAGGTGGTAGTTGTCACCGTAGTTAACAAGCTAACACCATAACCACAGGTGGTAGTTGTCACCCGAGAAAGAAAGCCAACACCATAACCAAAGGTGATAGTTATCACCGGAATTAACAAGCCAACACCATAACCACAGGTGGTAGTTATCACCGGAGTTAACAAGCTAACACCATAACCACAGGTGGTAGTTGTCACCGGAGATAACAAGCTAACACCATAACCACAGGTGGTAGTTGTCACCGCAGTTAACAAGCCAACACCATAACTACAGGTGGTAGTTGTCACCGTAGTAAACAAACCAACACTATAACCACAGGTGTTAGTTGTCACCGGACATAACAAGCCAACACCATAACTACAGGTGGTAGTTGTCACCGTAGTTAATAAGCCAACACCATAACCACAGGTGGTAGTTGTCACCGTAGTTAACAAGCCAACACCATAACCACATATTGTAGTTGTCACCGGAGGTAACAAGCTAACACCATAACCACAGGTGGTTGTTGTCACCGCAGATAACAAGCCAACACCATGACCACAGGTGGTAGTTGTCACCGGAGTTAACAAGCCAACACCATAACCACCCCTGTTGATTATGGAAGAAATCGGTTACATTATGGGGACGTGTCCGTTAGAATTCTAAAGTAATAATGTCCTACCGTTACCTGTTTGAATAAGATTGCATTGAGTTAAAAGTCTTAATGGTTGATTGAGGCAACGCATATATTGTTATCCGTATCGATTTCCCAAAGGTACATCCCTCCCCATATTCATATTAAATAATGCCCATGTTGCTTTCTTTGTCTTAAGTAGAAGATTATCCCAATCTCACACCCTACGAGCCCCAAACATAACTTTTCTGTGTAATAGCCGAATACTTACCTCCATCACAATTCACATCACACCCCGGCCGCGTTGTTCTGGTGGTATATTTGGCGGCAGACAGACATTTTGTTGATATATACGTAGTACTTATAAAGATTTGACAAGACGTTCGATACCCAGCATCTGTCGCCAGTCACGTGACCGACGAGACGGCTCTCATGTGTAGTGTTATTACTATAGACACCTGGGAGGAGAAATATACATTGATTGTCACATCAACGGTAACTATATATGATTAAAGGAAGCAAGGTTTCTGTCGAATGATATTTAGTCGTTAGGCACGTTAACTGATGATACAACTTCTTATACTCTGATCATGTTGTCTTTTATTGTACCAACTTACCGTCCTATTTTTTGTCCTATTTTGTCTCTGTGTCGGGTTACACTGTTGTATATTCTGTATTGTCTTTGCGTATTGACACTGGTATGTGGTATATTTTGGCCTTTAGTGTTGACGCTATGGTTTATTTACAATGTCAATGAGTATAGGCAATGTGGTGCATTTTGTCTTTCTTTGGGTGTTGAATTGGTGATGCATTTTGTCATTGAGAGTTGACGATGTGGCACATTCTTTCATTGAGTGTTGGCGTTGTGGTATATTTTGTCATTGGGTGTTGACTCTGTGGTATATTTTGACGGTAAGTGTTGACGCTGTGGTATATTTTGTCATTTAGTTTTGACTGTGATATATTTTGTATTTGAGGGTTGACGCTGCGGTATATTTGGTCATTAGGTTTTGACGCTGTGGTGTATTTTGTTATTAAGTGTTGACGTTGTGGTATGTTTTGTTAATTGGTTTTGACGCTGTGGTATATTTTGGCATTGAGTGTTGACGTTGTGGTATATTTGTATTTTGTCCTTGTGTTGACGCTTTGGTGTATTTTGTTCTTGTGTTGACGCTTTGTTTGTTTTTGTCCTTGTGTTGACGATTTTGTGTTTTTTGTCCCTATGTTGACGCTTTGGTGTTTTTTGTCCTTATGTTGACGCTGTGGTGTTTTTGTCCTTGTGTTGACGCTTTGGTGTATTTTGTCCTTGTGTTGACGCTGTGGTGTTGTTTGTCCTTGTGTTGACGCTTTGGTGTTTTTTGTCCTTGTGTTGACGCTTTGGTGTATTTTGTCCTTGTGTCGACGCTTTGGTGTTTTTTGTCCTGATGTTGACGCTTTGGTGTATTTTGTCCTTGTGTGTTGACGATGTGGTATGTCTTTCCTTGTTTGTTGACACGTGATACATTTTTGTCCCCGCTTTGACCTGGGACTTATATGAGGCCTGCTTTAGCGACTTTGTATTCATCACGTATGTTATCTTTACAGAATGTCTCTGTGGCGCATTATTTCATATTTATATCCGTTTGACGTCATGTTTTATTTCCTCTAACTAGATTGGATAATCTTCTCCAATTTAGTTTCTATCAAAAATGTAAAAAAATAAATCTTCGAATTTAGGCAAGCCTGATAATGCATGTATTGTTTTTTTTTAGTTTAGATATTTTAATCAGATATTATAACTGCTCACCTGCCCAGATAGATTTTATTTGGAATAGATATTGTACTCTTTTTCAAGTAACAAATGTTTCGTTTCAAACACCGAAGTGCAAATTACTGCTGATATGTAATCAAATATCGTCGAACTCCTCAGGGGCGTACGTATGGCTTATCTCGAAGTGGATATAGGTGTCAAGTGTAGGCACTTTCATCTACGTATCCTGTTTCAAGATCATCTCCGTTTGGAAATTCCTGCTGTGGTTGGTATATTCTGATTGGAGGTTCCTACTGTGGTAGTGAACTTCTGATTGGCTTCTCTTGCTTATGATAGGCGTGTTCTTATTGGACAATACCAAATGGGAGAACAAATTGGAAGGGAGGGGTCGCAGAGAAGGTAGAAAAGCGCTAGGGGAGAGGTAGGGACGTAATATTTATCAAGGAATTACATGTATAAATACAGATATTTTGCAAACAAAACAAAGAATGAAGGAGACAAAATTACAAACGGGGTGCAGTGATTTACTTTAACTTTGATATTATTTAAGATTAAGATAGAATGTTATAAAAAAAATAAACTATAAACATACATTCCTGTATTATGGTAGGATATATAACAAGGATTTGTCCAACATTTTAGAATTCTAGCACTCTAGCTTATACGTCCATCGTAATATACAAACGTACATGTATGTTGATAATATCTAATCTGTACTTTCGTACTTACGTTATTGCATATAAGACAACGTGGCCAGGATGATCCAACTCAGGCTGTTCTTTTTTGCGGGTGCAAACATTTGTCACGCACTGCCTCATCTCTCATTTCCTATCCTTCACTATGGTTTGGAATTTGGACATCTCCCTTTACTTTCTTAGTTTTGCTGCTCGAGAAACAAAACGAACTGAATTTATTAAGAAAATGATTATCAAGGTTTGATATCCTTTAAGAAAGATTTTATCAGATGTATTAAACGTATAGGATTTAATAATATGGTACTCCTACGCGTCTTGATGATCATTTAGCATGAATTCATTCTAAATGTTACAGGATTCAGAAATGTTTTCAAAGAAAAGAAAAAAGTTATTTCAAACATTTTATCTTTAATAAACATTTTAAAAGAGTAAATCATATCCCAACCAATATATACATATTAAAAAACTGATATATGATTTAGCATTTTTTTACATTTTTAATCTAAATTGAATATTTTCTTCTTTCGCAATTATATTTCTACGATAATACATTATGACACTTATTCAAAACTATAGTTATAATTGGTACATTATTCTTGCTTTATTCACATGTGTGGTCTATAATTGTAGCTGGTCTGTGTAGTGTTCGTTAGAAATGTGTTTCGCTAAATATCTCATGAAAAAAAAGACTTTTTGCTCCAATAAAAAACGTCGCTTTGCATGAAAGAAGCAGTGTATACTGTTTATATATATGTGCGTCAGGATCAAAAGTACCGTATACCTCGACAACATGAAGGCGTCAGAGAATAGATTACATCAATGTTCACATATTGCATTTATTCATTAAGAGGTATTCACATTATTCCTTTTAGCATAATCTGTAAAATAATCTCGTTTCATTCATGAAAAAACTAATAGTTATTATCTTACTTTTTATAACTTCATCTCTGCCACACAATATGGCGTATCGGCAACTTCCGGCCGAGTTCACATCGGATCATAAAGGAATGAGCAATACCGATTGTCAACTCTTTTTACAAATGTTCTATAAAGACATTTACATATGGGAGAAACAAAACCACTGGACATATTTTTTTTCTAATCTTAACATGTTGGCGGACTTAAGTTCAGTCTATTCCACAAAGAAAAAACTTTCCGGATACTTTTTTGCGATTCCTATTTTGAAATGTTCAGTATAATAAGGGATCAGTATCAACATTCGGTTTGTCCAGATAAACAGGGCTTGCATTTATATTTTACAAAACCTTGGATGATCAAATTACAAAAAATGCAGTTTTAAATAATACACTAAAACAACAGCAGTGTTTCTTTGCTGCTAAATAGAGGAATTGAAATACAATTAAGTTTGTTTGTGGACACGTGACAACGTGGACTGTGAATATACCGCATGTGATTGAACACCTGGTTCCACTTCCGGTTTTTGTTGTGGCGTTTATGCTGTCAAGGTGCCAGCTAAAGCGTTAAAGACTCTGTGGTATCGAATAAACAGGTCGGTAACGGGGGTTACGCGCGCTTATGCTATCCCCTGGAATTTCGAGAATGGTCAGTTGGAGGGATATACTTAAAAAAACACCCAAAAAACAAAAGTCAAAATAAGTAATTTTGATAGTTCTATTCACTGGGTACAGTGCATTTGTTTATACTCTAGATGTGAATATTGGCCTTATATAGGTGTGTCAAGCATTTGTTAATTTAACGTGAACACAAACACACATAATGTATGGTAAAAATTATCTATATAACAAACAAACAATCAAGAACGAATACTAACTGTTATACCGATATTAGAACGTAGTACTTTTTGTACGTTGACCAAAACAACTACCTTCTAACATCTAACGTAACGTATTAACTGATCACTCCTTATCACGTTGGAGGCGCGAGATAATACACAGTTCTCACACCGCACAGTAACAAATATCTCCGCTACTTATACTGTGTGTGACACCCGCGATTAAAGAGAACTCAGACCTGAACATTCTGTGTATAACTCGTTTTAATGATAAAAAAAGTAGCAGAAGGGAATTCCTTCTACAACGGATGTCTGTTGAATGTCCTTGACCTTGTAAAATCGCTCCGCACGACACAAAATGTAGTCCGCAAAAACAGATCTCACAGTAACCCATTGGGGTGTATGTCTGATAACAAGTATCACAAAGTGTGATATCAAGATCATATCGGAAACGAAAGCGATAAAGATTTAATCTCTATACACAGTATTTGTCGTGTCATCAGATTTTATTTCGTGGAATCAAAGTGAGAGGGCTACTCCGGACTCCCGTCAATTTACATCGTGGTAATTAGCCGGAGGGGTTTAGGGGACGACAGTATTTCATTAACATACATGTTCCTGGCTACTTACACTCTTTAAAATGAAATATCGTACCCCTCCTCCCAAACGTCTCCCCACTCTATCCTGGCAGTCTGATGTATCTAGTGACTCACTGAAACGTATCAGCAAATCTATAATGATTGGCGATATAGCAACGAGAACATTAGCTGCGTTGTCATATTTTAACAATGGACATACACACACTCAGAAGAAATTTTATCAAAAGAGATAATTAGTAATGCTAAAAGAAAAAATGTGTTTTCTAAGGAGCGATAGTCAGTCTGATAGATAGAACTTTAACTTTATATTGCTCTCTGAAATACCTATGTATATAGCAGGCCAATGTAAACGGTTTTCTGAGAGCTAACATATCTTGAAGTTTTTATCCTGGGCCGTCAACTTTGAGATAACACTATTTAACTGTTATATAATTCTCTTCAATTCAGTCTTGAGCGTTGAGCTGACACTGCCATAACATACACATTCAAAAAAGGAAATCTTTGACGGTACATACACACTACGGAAGCCGTAAGGAACCAGTTTTTGGTGAACCAACAACAGTGTAGTTTTAAATCGCTAATCATGTCTCCACCCATTCAGACACTCGCTCGTTTTTTTCCCAATTGTAAACATATTTCAGTTCATATTCGTAATAGATGTGCTATTTTGACAAGCCTTGTATCATGAAAAGGAGATCTACCGACTTGCCAGTGATAAATGTCTAATTTGCCTACAAATGGTGCCTAGCTAGTCTACGAATAGTACCTACAAATGTAGGTAGTCCAAGAATATTTCCTAGCTAGTCTACGAATAGTGCCTAGCAAGTCTATGAATAGTGTCCATGAAGTCTATGAATAGTACGTAGCTAGTTTATGAATAATATCTAGCTAGCCTGTTAATAGTGCCTAGCTAGTCTATATCTATGAATGGTTCCTAACTAGACTATGAATTGTGCCAAGCTAGCCTATGCATGTTGTCTAACTAAATGTATGTGGTCTATGAATGTTGTCTAGCTAGTCTATGATTAGTACCTAGTTTGTCTGTAAATAGTGCCAAGCTAGTCTATGAATGGTTCTCAACTAGTCTATCAATGTTGTCTAGCTAGTCTATGAACGTGTCTAGCTAGTCTATGATTAGTACCTCGCTTGTCTGTAAGTAGTGCCAAGCTAGTCAATGAATGTTGTCTAGCTAGTCTATGATTAGTACCTCGCTTGTCTATAAATAGTGCCAAGCTAGTCTATGAATGTTGTCTAGCATGTCTATGAATGTTGTCTAGCTAGTCTATGATTAGTACCTCGCTTGTCTATAAGTAGTGCCAAGCTAGTCAATGAATGTTGTCTAGCTAGTCTATAATTAGTACCTAGATTGTCTGTAAATAGTGCCAAGCTAGTCTATGAATGTTGTCTAAATAGTCTATGAATGTTGTCTAGCTAGTCTATGATTAGTACCTAGTTTGTCTGTAAATAGTGCCAAGCTAGTCTATGAATGGTTCTCAACTAGTCTATGAACGTGTTTAGCTAGTCTATGATTAGTACCTCGCTTGTCTGTAAGTAGTGCCAAGCTAGTCTACGAATGTTGTCTAGCTAGTCTATGAATAGTACCTCGCTTGTCTATAAATAGTGCCAAGCTAGTCTATGAATGTTGTCTAGTTAGTCTATGATTAGTACCTCGCTTGTCTATAAATAGTGCCAAGCTAGTCTATGAATGTTGTCTAGCTAGTCTATGATTAGTACCTAGTTTGTCTGTAAATAGTGCCAAGCTAGTCTATGAATGGTTCTCAACTAGTCTATCAATGTTGTCTAACTAGTCTATAAACGTGTCTAGCTAGTCTATAATTAGTGCCTAGCTTTTCTGTAAATAATGACAAGCTAGTCTATGAATGTTGTCTAGCTAGTCTATGATTAGTACCTGGCTTGTCTATAAATAGTGCCAAGCTAGTCTATGAATGTTGTCTAGCTAGTCTATGATTAGTACCTAGCTTGTCTGTAAATGGTGCCAAGCTAATCTGTGAATATTGTCTAGCTAGTCTATGATTAGTACCTAGCTTGTCTGTAAATGGTGCCAAGCTAGTCTGTGAATGTTGTCTAGCTAGTCTATGATTAGTGCCTAGCTTGTCTGTAAATGGTGCCAAGCTTGTCTGTGAATTTTGTCAAGCTTGTATGTGAATGTTGTCTAGCTAGTCTATGATTAGTGCCTAGCTTGTCTGTAAATAGTGCCAAGCTAGTCTGTGAATGTTGTCTAGCTAGTCTATGATTAGTACCTAGCTTGTCTGTAAATGGTGCCAAGCTAGTCTGCGAATGTTGTCTAGCTAGTCTATGATTAGTACCTAGTTTGTCTGTAAATAGTGTCAAGCTTGTCTGTGAATGTTGTCTAGCTTGTCTGTGAATGCTTTCTAGCTAGTCTATGATTAGTGCCTAGCTTGTCTGTAAATAGTGCCAAGCTTGTCTGTGAATGTTGTCTAACTAGTCTATGAATGTTGTCTAGCTAGTCTATGATTAGTGCCTAGCTTGTCTGTAAATAGTGTCAAGCTTGTCTGTGAATGTTGTCTAACTAGTCTATGGATGTTGTCTAGCTAGTCTATGATTAGTGCCTAGCTTGTTTGTAAATAGTGCCAAGCTTGTCTGCGAATGTTGTCTAGCTAGTCTGTGAATGTTGTTTAGCTAGTCTATGATTAGTGCCTAGCTTGTCTGTTAATAGTGCCAAGCTAGTCTGTGAATGTTGTCTAGCTAGTATTTGATTAGTACCTAGCTTGTCTGTAAATAGTACCAAGCTTGTCTGTGAATGTTGTCTAGCTTGTCTATGATTAGTGCCTAGCTTGTCTGTTAATAGTGCCAAGCTAGTCTGTGAATGTTGTCTAGCTAGTCTTTGATTAGTACCTAGCTTGTCTGTAAATAGTACCAAGCTTGTCTGTGAATGCTGTCTAGCTAGTCTATGATTAGTACCTAGCTTGTCTGTGAATGTTGTGTAGCTAGTCTTTGATTAGTGCCTAGCTTGTCTGTAAATAGTGCCAAGCTAGTCTATGGATGTTGTCTAGCTAGTCTATGAATGTTGTCTAGCTAGTCTATGATTAGTGCCTAGCTTGTCTGTAAATAGTGCCAAGCTTGTCTATGAATGTTGTCTAACTAAATGTATGTGGTCTGTGAATGTTGTCTAGCTAATCTGTGAATGTTGTCTAGCTAGTCTATGATTAGAACATAGCTTGTCTGTAAATAGTGCCAAGCTTGTCTATGAATGTTGTCTAACTAGTCTATGACTGTTGTCTAGCTAGTCTATGATTAGTGCCTAGCTTGTCTGTAAATAGTGCCAAGATAGTCTATGAATGTTGTCTAGCTAGTCTATGAATGTTGTCTAGCTAGTCTATGAATGTTGTCTAGCTAGTCTATGAAAAGTACCTCGCTAGTCTATGCATATTGCTTTCCTATAGCTAGTCTATGAAAGTTTCCTTGCTAGTCTACAAATGGGCTTGCTATATAGTCTACAAATGTGCAATATACCTACATTTAGCTACGTGAATAGTGTCTATCTTGCTTAGCTAACACTCATGGTTGGGGAAGAATTTCTATAACAGTAACCCCCACAAGTTAAAAAATCACTACATGTTTACTTCCAATGTACAGGTAAGTTAAATAAGATTTTACAGTGAGATTACACGGGGAAGATAAAGCAAGTAATATAATTTTGGTTTGGTGGAACTCATCCGATTAAGGGGAGATAATTAGCTTCGAACGTGCAGCATGATGCAAGGGTAAGAAACATATTTGGATTTATTGTTAATTTGGCTTGGGGTTTCTTTATTCCTCCGTTCCTGATGATAAAAGACACGTTCTAACAGTAGAAAAATCTTAACCACACCTTGATATATCCCAACTTGGCTGAGTACTTTACTTTTGCCGATGTTTTTAATGTAAAATCAACTATATGGATGCCAATATCTAGTCATAATCACATAGAACTAATCCGAGGGGAGCGTTATGTCAAACAAAAATATTTAGAATATTCAATTTAGAATTAGGACAGAAAGTCTACGAATTCAGAAATGGCGCTTGGAGTTGTTATTTATATATATAAGTGTATGACCTCAAGTTCGTCATACATATGCACGTGCATATTACGCACTACATGTTGCCAGAGCCACCAATCATCGGAAAATAAATCAAAACTTGGCGAATCTCGATACTATTATATATATGTTTATTATTTTATGCATGTTGTGAAAGACATAAATACATGTTTTTTTTCAAACTAACAACGATATATTGAATAAATTACTGAGCTTATCTTGGATTGGCTGGCACTCAAATGCATTTGGATTTGACAGGTATAAGAACAGAACAAAAGCGTACTGGATTCTTAACACGCTGTTGTGACGAAATATTGTACATTAAAAATATTGATGGCTTAAAAACAACATGAATAGTAAAAAACAAGCATTCCTGACTCAAATCCGTTATCTCATCGATGACGTGTAGCTGACGCTAGCTGTTTAGGCATGGCTGTTTATTGTTAATCGTGCGGCGGTTTGTGAAAGTTTAGGAAACATTCTCTGTGTCTGAGACATTCATGTCCAACTGAAAGAAGGTCGTCGGCGGAAGTTACCACAGTGTAAGTATACAAGAGCATGCGCATGGGCACGCATACTATGTTACTGTATAAAACATGAAAAGACCCTTCGTGTTTTCTATTTTAAGAATGTCTGAGTTTCTGGGTTTAACAAACTTTCTGATATAATTTGTTTGTTTACACATATTGTATTGCCAAAATTGTGACAACAGGATTGGGCACAAGTTATTACAATATTATTTACGCCCTTTCCTCAAATATATACATCAGATTTACAAAAATGGCACAACTGGGTATTAAATAGTATGTATCATAGAAGCATTACAACAACAGAAACAAAAAGAGAAAGAACAACATTGAACAGTGTCACAAATAGAGTATAGAAGTATAAAATGCCTTACGAACTTAAAACCTACCCTGATCTTTATGAATTTTGCACGTTACGAAAAATATCATTATTTTGTTGAGAAGACAGATCCGGAATACCAGATAACAATACATCAAGGAGATTTCAGTAACAACATTTAGATTTTGAAACAATTCAAACCTCTGGTGTGTATAAACTGGACATTCAAATAAAACATGATAGGCGTTTCCACAGACACAGGCGGGACTATCTACGATATTGACTCTAAATAAATCATAATTTAGGGAACTGTAGTTGTACCTTAATTTACTGTGAATGATATTTAGTTTTCGTTCACCATAACCGAAATAACTGGGCGATTTGGTGTCCAATTCTCGAGAGATGGCTTTTTTGAATTTTCCTAAAGTGACTGATGATCTTTTAGCAGTATCTTAATTGTTCCAAGAGCGAAGCGTAGAAGGTAGGAAGGATGAATTTGTACTAGAAAGTCTGAAATTTGGTATCACTAAGTCAATACTGTTTCTTAAAGGATATCTGACATTTTCGTTTACTGTATTGGGTAGAATTTTGTTTAAGATTTCAGGGGTGATACCATTTTTCATTTTGTACAATAATTGCAGTTTCCTTCTTTTTCTCCTGTCTGAGAGTCTTTCTAACCCCTATTCAAAATAGAGAGCATAATTACTAGCATAGGAAGGAAGACCAGTAATGATACGTGCGGCTTCACATTGACTTCTAACCTCTTACTTTCATTAATTGTACATCCGTCCCATAATTCACAACAGTAATCAAAAATTGTCAAAATAAAAGAGTTATATATTTTCAACAAAGTTTCTCATTTATTTTCTTCATAACGGATGTATAAATAGCTATAATAGTACCCCCCCCCCCCCAATTACCTGCAGAATTAAAGACTACACCCAAATGCCAATTTGTTTCGACAAACGACACTAATATGCAAGTCCGTCGGTCTGTCTTCGTCCCTCCACCAGCGGTTTGTCCTTATCTCAATTTAGTTTGACACACCATTTTTTTGTGTTTTATGTTTATATCACTCCAATATGTGTATGTGTTGTTTCTTTAACCTCGGACAGGAAAATCCACCGTTTTGTCAGTCGGAATCCTTTGTCCACATTATACATTAAATACTTATACTTGTTTGATTTTAAGACTCAAATCAATAGTTCAACAATGTTAAAGCTATTGTTTGTCCAGGGAACTGTATTTTGTGCGGCGATGTTGCAGATCAAACGCAACTAGCATTATTCAAGACCAGGAAAAAACAGGTGGTAAAACATAAAATAATGATGTGTTAAAATAATATACATTCCCAACTTTGGCTTCAGACAGAAAAATCTAAACCTTTGGGGTAAACTCCTAAATATCAAACCTCGGCAAAGTATCAAGTGAGAATCCTTTGGGTTGGGATTGATTATTTTGCTCCAAAGTGGATAAAATTCGAACGGTAAACAATTATCAATTATCTGCCTTATCCGTATCCGGACTAAACATACTCCCTGTTTATTTTCGCATTAAGTAATATCATCGTCCTTTCGATGATACAGTGATAATATATAACGTATTTTGGTTATTTTGTCCCTGACGTCAGCAAAGAGGACTCGCTAATTTGCAGGTAATTACAGATAGTCATTAACTGGTTTGAACATAAGACAGACTGACTTTTACGTCCCTGAATGTGTGTGTAGATAGAGCTCTGTAAAGGCAGACACTAGTAACGCGATCGCATTTAACGCGTTGACGTAGAGCTTTAACTCGATTGTATTTAACGCGTTGACGTAGAGCTCGCGTTTGTTTTTAACGCGTCGACGTAGAGCTCGCGTTTGTATTTAACGCGTTGACGTATAGCTCGCGTTTGTATTTAACGCGTTGACGTAGAGGTCGCGTTTGTATTTAACGCGTTGACGTAGAGCTCGCGTTTGAATTTAACGCGTTGACGTAGAGCTCGCGTTTGCATTTAACGCGCTGACGTAGAGCTCGCGTTTGCATTTAACGCGCTGACATAGAGCTTTAACGCGTTTACGTAGGACTTTAACTCGTTTGTATTTAACGCGATTCGCTTCTGTACTAATTTAACGCACTGCATGTAACTGTTTACGCGTTTACTATGAATACGTTAAACAGTTTTTCAACGCTCTAACTGCTAACGCGTAAAATGCGAACGCGATAGGTCTTGATGTTTTTTTTTTTTATATCTAAACGTATGTATGACATCCCTCCGATACATCAGTACAAAGGACCAAGGGGGGAGGGGGTAAATGGTTAAAGAATGGGCAATTGTTATCTTAGCGTACCCTTCTTCCCATTCTTGTTCCTTCGGGATACCCCAAGGTAACCCCATAGGCCCCACTCTCCCGCCGGGAATTCCCCACGCTATCAAGGTGCTACATGCAGAAGGTCAGTTACAAAATGTACCTGTATCGGCAACAGGTCAGCATACAGATTGATAGCTTTTCTAGGGACATTTGATCTACTTATGGTCGGTAGAGGTAATTGCTTATCTGTGAAAATCTGTTGACCCTACTGTAAAAGTTTATTACTCCTGCAGACCATGCTATTCGTTTGGAATATTTTTTTTAAAGCACACAGCTATTATAGAAATACATATGTATATAATAACACAATCCAAAATGTATGTGACATATTAAGACAAAAGTCTAAAAAGTTTTGCATAAACATTTGTTTAAGGCTTTAATAAATATGTTTTACTTATTCGACATTTTACGTTTATCAAAATTTAAATATAGTTATTTACATATGAAAATGAAAATATTAAATAATTGTTTAATTTGTTTACAAGGAGTACGCTAGTATGGTCACTACATCCCTATTTGGTCATATGCCAGTACATTTATTTGACCTTGTGATTGGTCCGAGACAAAGGTCACGCTTCCTATATGAACACATTACAATCATTATCACGTCAGTTCAAAGACGAGGACGTCGAACAATTTAATAATGTGTCCTAAATAGACGAACTAACTTTACTAGGAAAAGGTTGTCTACATACAGTGAATGATATAAACCATTTAAATCTGGTTTCCGTGAGTATACCGTCTTACGTAATTACCAGTTTTACCAGAACTCAAGTGTCAGCTAGGTTTGTCGCATTAGAATCGCAGGACCGATAGGCATGCGTGAAATGAAATGCTCACTAATGGTAGATGTTTATCGAATCTAACTTATCAGCAGTCTAAGCATAAATTACACGACAAAAAATAAAAACAGTTACGCTAGCATTTATTAAGACCGTTAGTTTGAGTAGTGTTTATTCAGAGTCGTCCCTGAAAACGATACTACCAGATTCTTGAGGTTTTCTCGTTAACGTTGTCCCGTAAAACCATAAGAAACGTAAAAAGTAGACAAATTTTTTATAAGAATTAGCTCACAGCTTTAGGTACGCCTATCGCCTAATTACATAATAATTAATAATTTTTCCGAGATCTTGTAAAAATCCCCAAGCCTGCCACGAGCTAGGTATCAGCCCATTGAGAGGCGAGTGTTTTTTTCTCGTTCTGTATGTATGCGTGAGGGGTATTGGTACCGACAGTTATAAAATCTCAGATAGGACGCTGGAGGGAAACATGTGTAGCGCTATGATAGCCGCCACCCTCCCTTTGTATCTCCTCCCCAGCTCCCTGTCCTAATGGAGTTTACACGTACAGCGGATTAACTATACCTTACGCTTGTGACCTATTTTAGCGTGGATTATCTTAATATCTGAAATTTTGTTTGTGATTCTTTCTCTGGTGGAACATATCATGATTTTTAAGATCCGTTCAGACTGTCCGTGGAACTGGTAAGTAAACATTTGTTTTCCTGGTGAGATTCATATATTCCAATTTCCCCCCTCCCTCTACCCCGAAAGTTTTAAATCATATTTTCCAAACTCAGCAAATGTTAGCAAAATCAAATAAAATCTCCATGCATGTTTTGAAAATGTCTGCATTTAAATTTTAAAATTCGTTGGCATGAAGTCATGTTTAAAAGCAAAAAATCATTCAAAAAGACGACAGCAACTTGTATAACACTTTCATTGTGTTGTTTCTATATCCATCAAGAAACTTGTCATGTATTCATTACGGAGAACAAGAAACAGAAATAAACAGATTGTTGTTGGGTGAAATATTTGGCCGGCAAGCACGTGTAATGAGAAACATTCGTACACTTTAGGCCACATGATATTTACATCTCGACTGTCAGACAATGTGCCTCATTCAGTCGATTTCACATACAATTGAAATGCATTGCCCGGATACATTTCGTCCCGTCAGATATCTACTTCGATGTCTACTCCTCATTCGGCAACGTGAACAAACACGTTAAGTCAATAAGGTCGAAATTCGGATTCTCATCAGCGTTTTAACTTTCAAGTTTATATCAGATCATATCGCTCGAGAGATTTATTGAACTGCATGTACACTTAAACCATAGCACATTTCGTATGCATTCAATTATAAGACCTTCAATTGAATTAAGTGTAATAATAAAGGGCCGTTGCTTTTTGAATTAAACATTAAATTGAGACATCATGCACGCCTAATAGAAATATTTTATCAAATTCGTAACTTATACATATTTATTTCCAATGAAGCAACTCATCATTGGATGGCGTTGTGTGATACTATTGACGTTTTGGACTTTATCTGTTGGATGCGGTAATTAAATCCCATCAAATGTTTATACATGCAGTTCCATCAACAAATTATTTTTCTTTTCTCTTCATAATATATATATATTATATGTCTTTTCGGTATCAAAATAAAAGGTTAGAATTTAAACCATTAGATTCAATTATAATAAAAATGAGTATTACATGTAGTAGTTGTTTCCCCTAATTTGATTCTTAATTTGATAATACCAACTTGTTTATATGTGTTTGTATTTGTTCTAATGTCTATGTCTATGTCTATGCTTGTACCACTGTCTGTTACTATGTTTGGAGAGGGCTTAAATAGACTATGTCTGCTGCTCAATCCATTTGTCTTTTGACAATAAAATTTATTGAAATTGTAATTGAAGCAATTTTATATATAGAATTAAAGTAAGTTTTTCGTCTGTTGTTAGAAAATTGAAACTATTTTCCTCTTCGTATTCATCCTTTATTCATTTACACATCCTCATTTGAATGTAACATAGCGCACATCTTATTGTTATTGTATCGTCATTATTCGCACGGACAGACTCGTTTTGGCGTAAAGTGCTGATAATATATACATCTATCATCCATTATATCACATCAAAAACTCATTACGTTATAGTTTGTAGATTTTGTATACTTCAAATGTTAACATCACATATTTTTTGGTGTCGCCGAATTCTCGTACTCCTGATTGCGTTATCAGTGCATTTTTTCGGACGGTGCCGGTCCCATATCAACATTTAACAACGCTCAAAATATTTCCAATAAAAACATTTGCTTTAAAATGAATCTATTCTTGTTCGTTTGTAGATGGGTATCGTTTTTAATTCAAGGATATGTCTATATGAAATATCCATAGCTAAGTTGAAAGCTTTTTGCCATCTTGGTAAATGATGTCCTTTCCGCTCTGCCCGCCACTAGAGGCCGCGCATTCCATCGACACGCGGCGCGTCCAATAAACTACAGGACTATGGCAAGGCTGTACCGTAACCGCCTCCCTGTCTACTTCCCGGCCATGCTATAATGCCTCGCGTGCACTTTTCACCCAGTCGATGTCACTTAGATCAGTTCACAATCTACCAATCTCTAGTCGTTATCGAGGACTGTCACCCTTCAGTGTAAGTGTGGTCTGTCCTTGTTCAAAATTGATTTTCATAAAATTGCCCGTGACGAAATATTCAAATGTACCATAATACTAGTGGAATATATTGCAACATGTTTTAAACTGACCTTTCTATTTCCTGTCAAAATATCTTCATCTATCATATAAACAGTTGTGATTTTGTACAATGCTTTAAAAGAACGAAAAAGATAATTCACGGTGTTGAATTATTTGGTTTTGAGATGTATTTTCAAAATGTACACTGTGGTGCTAAATGCTGGGGAATCACTTCATTGATGTAAGTCACAAAACTAACACTGATGCAATCAAAACGACGCAAACGATATTGATCTTAATTATTAGAATGTTAGAATCTCGAATCTTTGATTTTACTCTGTATACAGATGAATTATGAGATGAATAAAATATATATGAATTGTATTAGATTTTGAAGAGTTAAAGTAATCTACAGGGACTTACCTGGTTTCCTGACTTACCTGGATTCGCGTACGATACCTTCCTCAGTAATCTTAGAACTATTCGAACCTTGTCTGGTCACATCTCGACGTTATAACGTACACGTAGTTATACAATGTACCAGATGGAAATTCTATAATACTGACAAAACTCATCCAATAAAAATCTTTTCTTTTTTCATCAGAAATAGAAAAACCTAAGTATAATTCTTTTAAATACGTGTACTACTAGACATAAGGGTACGATTCTCTAATTGTAATTTATATTTTCTGAATTACAATATCTGTAAACGATGTCTAGGCATCCATATCGTTTGTATTATTTGTATTTTCATATTTCATGAAATGAAGAGCCTGTTTGTTCAGGCTACAGATCACAGCAGTACACCATAAGTACAATGTATGTTTCTCTGTCCCAGTGAACCGGGACGTTGCCAACACTTCTAACAGACAAGACCTATATATGTTACGGTGAATTATTGTATGCTATACGTTTTTATGAGCGGACGTTACTTTTTGGTCGATCTGGAAACGCTTTACCTCTATGGTATATTGGTGAGTTTGACATCAGTTGTGTTTATCGTGAAAATCATCCTTCCTAAACGGTTTCTTTATCTACACAAAGTAAATAGCATAAGTAGTGTAGTCAGAACCTTATTTTCCGATTTACGGTATGTGGACTATACCTTAACCAGTACCTTATGTTTGGTGGGTGTAATTACTGGATATTTTATAAAATTGATCAATTAATAACCATGTTGAAATAAGCACAAAGAGAGGAAGCTCTGAACAAGAACTGTCTGTTACCAAAGTAACAGAGTATGAGGGAACTTAGTGGACATTTATGTATAATGTAACATTAAAACTAATGAAGACCTGACCAAACATATATAAATCTCTACACAGGTTACCCGAACAAAAAGGGTTCGAAATATGTAAATATTTTCTTTTCTCAGTCATTCGGAAAAAGTGTTATTACAGATATTGTTTTCATTTTCGTTTTTGTATAGCAGCACGTGCGACGAACCATCGGCACATGTTGGCTAGCGACATGTTTTGCTGGCTTGTTTGTATATAAGTAAAAGGTCTGCTGACATACATTGTAATGTTAAAGTTCGTTCGGCGCGACTTGTGCATTAGGATGGATGGGGTCGTGGGAGGGAGGTGACACGTGTAGTGGCATATCGTAAGAATAACTAACGGCAGGCGTCAAAAGGAATAGCAGAATTGTGTTGAATGTCACTCCAAATATCAGATAGCGAGCGAATTATTTTTGTTTTATGATTGAAATTTCCATAAAGCTAAAGAGTTATTACTACTTGGCGAAAGTGAAATCTACATAAAAAATAGAGTGTTTTATTTGGATGGGCAGATATTCTGCACAGCAGCCTAAAACCCTCATACACTGTCACAGAGGGAAAACAGGGCAACACAAGGTCAGATAGATATCAAGTAGGGCCACATTGTGTCACGAAAAAAGCAGACAGGACAACACAAGGTCACACAAAGGTCAGACAGGATCACAGGTCACGAAATGGTAAGGCATGACCACTCAAAGGTCAAACAAGACAAAACAAAGGTCACTTTGAGTTAAGACTGGGAAATGCAATATCACATAAAGGTCAATAAAAACAACACAAGGTCACTCAACTAGGTCAAAAAGGACCACATGAGTGTAATATATATATATATAACAAACGTAATACAATGTAATACAGAGAAATACAAAAAACAGGGTCACATAGAGGTCAAACAGGAGCAAACGAGGTCACACAGAGATTGTACAGGACAACACAGGGTCACGCTAGGGTGGGAATGTTAGACAAAGGTCACATTCAGGTAGCCTAATTGACGGGGCCTCATGTTCAGACCGAACTTATGCCATGCAGGACCATAGTTTAGTAAGTTTACAAAATGAACCATACAGTACGTATTTATAAAACAAATAGATCATAAACTGATAGAAAACCTTATCATTTGCAAATCAAACAGTACCACAACGAGAGTAAAAAACATCATACATGCTCAGAAGAAAACGACCGAACTCCAAAGAAAGTCTTCTCAATGCACCAAGTTATGATTTGGTAAAGCATGATGGCTTTCATGTACCTAAAGATCGTGCAGTCTTTCTCTCGTGTGGGCTGAAAAAACTACATGTACAACAGTATCAAAGGAACACTTCGTTTGCTTGTTTTAGTTTTTTTGGTCCTTGCAACAGATTTGAAAACGGATCACACAGTGCTATTAGATCATATATATGAGGTGGTATTTGTGTGTAGTACTCATAGTCATGTCCGTGGGCTGATACTGGTGACCAATACTACATTTACCACCAGGCACCTCTGTTGACACCACGGAACACAAAACACATCACGAATATCAGCTTGGAATTGGAATTGATATCGTCTGGGTATGTTAATTGTTTACGGTGGTATCTTTAACTTTACAAATTCAGTCAAGATGGAAATTTTTCTTCCACGTCTCCTCTTTGCAAACAAATGTTGGGTCATATGCATGGCTAACTCTCTTATGTATGCAGTAATTTATCATTGTGCCATTATAATATCTGGTTTATGTGGAAACACTTTCCTTTTTTTATGAAATTATGAAATAATTAAAAGTTCGTTTACGACATATCAATCATCACCCAAGACTTCTTCACCAAAGCATTCTTTCTTAGTGGTTTACTTGAAATAGATAGATTGCTTTGTTCACTTTTTAGAAACCCGTGCCCGATAACCTTTGTAGTTCGTACATATCGCTGCTGTCTGGGCTATCTGATAGCTACCGTGTACGCGCTGTAGGACGTGCATACGGGTGAATGATGGATGGTCTCCATTTTATGTAGGTTGAATGGTTTTTGTTGTGTTTAGTGATATTATACAGTTATTTACTTGGTGGCTATGCAAAAGACAGGAATAAATGTCCCAAAGAACTGAAAACAACCTAATTTTATTACTCTTGGCCGAATCTTAAACCGAGAATGAAGTCAGTTTAGTACCAACGGACACATATTCTGATCCCTTGCTAACTCCCGTAGTAACAAAGTGTAAAGCTTCCCAACTAACGCTTTTACTTCTGCTCCAAAATATATGTATATCAAAGAGGAACATTTAACTATGCTCTGAAAGGTTGTATTAATTAAATTGAATGGCAAAATTTAGAAATACAAACGTCAGGTGTGCATTAAAGGTTCGAGTTTGCTGAAATCATAAAGTAAACCTGTTACAGATAGAGTTTACTTGGTATATGAAACGTTGTTTGTATGTAACTTGACATATTTAAGTTTGACGTCGACTTTTTTGAGCGCATTCACGTCATTAATTATTAATGCCAGCGTGATATAACTTATTATAAAAAACAATGATGTAAATGCTTTGTTTGGGTTTTTCATATTACGAAACACAAAGTAATAATGCGAGCTATTTTGAACCTAAGAAGACGTCGTTGTTATTGGAAATGTAATAACCACAATACTAGCTCTAGTGATGACGAAACCGTCTTCTTTAAACATTAACAAACCTGTCAGTATCTTACTAATAACAGTAACGGCCCAGGTGTCTGGTTATCTCCATACAGCCCGAATAGATAACAACTGCAGACGGTGATGTTTACAGGTCTCGGATACATTTGTACATTTTATGTGCTCTGCAAGATATTCACATCTCGGCATGTCTCGTGGCTAATTGTTACATGTTGAACGATCAGCGTTTGTTTCTCCCATCATGGGGTTTGTTTTGAAGGCGTTTTGGCGTGTTGGTGGAGTGTTGGTAATCTGGGTACGAACAGAGATATTTTAGAAGTGTACTAAATACTATGTGAAAAACGCATTCAACGATAACCTGTTGATAGAACTTTTCAGATAATATGATATTTCTGGTGAGTTTTTTTACTACAGTTGATAGTCTGCTATTTGTCTCTGTATAACTTCATGCTAAACCAGGTAATTTGATTAGTTAATCTACCTGTTTACCTTTGTGTAGACACCATTTTTTTGATTAGTTAAGCTACCTGTTTCCCTCTGTGTAGACACCATTTGTTTGATTAGTTAATCTACCTGTTTACCTCTGTGTAGACACCATTTGTTTGATTAGTTTATCTACCTGTTTACCTCTGTGTAGACACCATTTGTTTGATTATTCAATCTACCTGTTTACCTCTATGTAGACACCATTTGTTTGATTAGTTAATCTACCTGTTTACCTCTGTGTATACACGATTTGTTTGATTAGGTAATCTACCCGTTTACCTCTGAGTAGACACCATTTGTTTGATTAGTTAATCTACGTGTTTACCACTGTTTAGACACCATATGTTTGATTAGTTAATCTACCTGTTTACCTTTGTGTAGACACCATTTGTTTGATTAGCTAATCTACCTGTTTACCTCTGTGTAGACACCATTTGTTTGATTAGTTAATCTACCTGTTTACCTCTGTGTAGACACCATTTGTTTGATCATTCAATCTACCTGTTTACCTCTGTGTAGACACCATTTGTTTGATTAGTTAATCTACGTGTTTACCTCTGTGTAGACACCATTTGTTAGCCAGCGACAATATATAAGTTGCATTCTTATGTTTGTCTAGCACATATCTATAGTTTACGTTGTGTGTTAAGGGGCATTCTATAAAGTTCAGGACACGAGTCTCCTCACTGGAAGATCAGAACCAATTGCGATTGACCATTCATAACAGAATAGGTTTAGTCCTTTTCGTTCGCTTAAATAATTTTGAGACCTTTACCCACTAAAACATGTTGAAATGCGCAACAAGTTTATCTGAGAGGGAATTTACAAAAGATCTATAAACCTGCCAATCTGTAAAACACTGCTGCAACTGAAATATATTAACTGCATCCAAAATAATTTGTATGATCCGTACAAATATGGCCAGTGTGGTCAATTTATTTCGAAATGGCTTCGGTCGATAGTTAAATAAAGCGAGTTCTGTTAAAAAAGTTATTTCGCATTTCTAAGGATGAGATTTGCGATCGTTTTGAAAAAAATATCCAAAACCCGTCTGTTCGCGTGAAACTCTGGAAAACGCTTTGATAAGTGTCTATATGCGGAGCATTTGCTATAAAAACCTTCCTGTACAAACATCCATTTTGGACTACTATTAGGATTTTTGCTGCACAACCCCTCATTTCATTGAACATGTGATATCTTTACCAGCAAAAAACATCACGAAAAACACATGTAGATTAGACATATTTTTTCTTTGCTTTCGAAATAAAGAGTTTTGTTTCGAGTAACCGCTGCACAAACATCCATTTTGGACTATAATAAGTGTCTTTTTCGTCACATTTTAGTGAAAATATGATATAATTGCCGACACAAATTAACGAAAAAAACACCTGTCGATTCGCGATAATATTTTACCTAGCTTTAGGAATGATGAGATTTGTTTCGAGTTACCAGCGTAGTGGTTTCGAATTAAGGTTTTTGTAAATACGCGGTAGCTTTAAACTGCGACTTGCTAAATACCTCAACTCATGCCCGGGTATTTATTAGTTGAAGATATTGTAATAATTACTGTAACTGGTTTTCACTTAGCTATAAATTGTACAGAATGCTAGTTCTTAATGAATGTATGCAATTTACAGAAAGAGCAAGTGAAGCAAATGCCTAAATAAATAGTTTTCTAATCATAATTAGCAATATTGTGTAATATTTTATCCTATACTGACATCACCAAGGTCGTTCCTAGACAGACAGTGTAGGTTCCATGTTTACCGCCAAATTGTAAATAATTTATATCGCAAAAATCTGGTACTTCACAATACGTTTCTTTTTCATATGTGAATGTAGGTCCATGTTTACCGCCAAGCTGTACATAATTTATCGCGCAAAAAAAACTGAGCTATATTTTTGTTTTTCGAATGTTAATGGCATAAACATAAGTTTCGTATGAAGAAGATTTCTCCTTGCCTAACGTTTATGACCCAACAAGCGTATTACAGACATTGTAAAATCACTGACATACATCGGCCTTACAAGCGTATTAAAGACATGGTAATATCACTGACATACATCGGCCTTACAAGCGTATTAAAGACATTGTAAAATCACTGACATACATCGGCCTTACAAGCGTATTACAGACATTGTAAAATCACTGACATACATCCGCCTTAAAAGCGTATTAAAGACATTGTAAAATCACTGACATACATCGGCCTTACAAGCGTATGAAAGAAATTGTAAAATCACTGATATACATCGGCCTTACAAGCGTATTAAATACGTTATAAATCAACAAGAAAAGACATTATAAGTCCACTGAGCCTCATTTACCGGGGTATCTTAAATCTTGTCTTGATGAGTTATATTTCTGTGAATCTTCACTATCATTCGTAAAGAGACTTGAAGTATTCTGACAAATACTTGTAAGTTTGCTTTCTAGAACAATCTATGTCATAAGAAAACGGATAAACAAGGGCCACTCATATCAAAGGGCACGCGGCTTTACATTGAAATTTCATAATCTTGATAGGTAGTTTTACACCCGATTGGACACATTATTCTTGGAGCAGCTTTTTACGTTCCGAGGAATAGGACACAGGAGTATCCCTCTCGGATAATTTAGGGGGTATAATATTAGGACCCTTGTACGACCAAGCTAGAAATCTTTCTTTTTTTGTATCCCCAAACCCGCAGTCGACAAAGAAATAAAAATGCATTTTAGGGATAAAATGTGTGCGTTTTTTATTTAGATTGAACAATATTTTATTCAGTAATTTAACATGTTTATTGCCTACATACTTTTATGATTTCATGAGAATGGGAAAAAAACTCAGAGCTTGTGTTAATTCAGGCTTCTCCCAACGTTATTCTAACAAAACGTTTGATTGAGCTTCAAGTCATTGCCGTCATTGTAGGTCGGCTATGTGTTAAGTTCATTCTTAAAGTTCCGATAGAAGATATATATACACGCTGTATTAGCTGCTAAAAATTCGTGAACTATTGTTATTAAATATAATCAATGTAAATAAAATCCACTCAACAGCGGCGGTGAAGAAAAACTCATAATCAATCCATACGATACTAAATATAAACCACGAGCGGAGGGCAACGCCAAAGACATCCTGTAGGCCCACTGTTATATGGTTTGTAAAAAACACGCACTCTTCGTAACACTAAATCAGACCGCGCTCATTATCCACCTGCCTCCGAAAATTTCCTTATATCATGTACAGAGTAAACATGAAATTTCACTGATAGGATCGACGGAGAACATGGCGTTCATCAGGTTCCATAGTAACGAGAGTATGAAGGTAGAATACACACTGCTCACCGGCCGTTGTTGTGTGCAGATTGACAACATAATTTAAAGTCGAACGGATTACAGTTTTAAGGAACTGGAACAGAAATTACGTTATATTTGAAGTGAATTATAGATAATGTTACTTGTATGTATAGTGTTTAACACTGGGATATAATATAACGGGACCGTGTGACACAATGATAACGTAACACTTGTATAATTCGGTATGGTCCGGTGTGTAATATACATCAAGAGTTATGCCCCTTGTTTGTTTTTCTCCATTTTTGTGTCGCCTACACAGACGTCAAAGAATGACAGTACTAATATTATCGGATGTAATGCCATGAGTTATTGTAGAGTGGATAAATGACCTTTTGATCAATTTTAGTCTACAACTTGGCAATTGATAGTCATTCGAGTTATGGAAATTACGACGAAGACGACTTCCTTTTAATGAAAACAAAACATGAAACTTATAAAGATCTTATTTTTATGAATCCTATAAAAAAAGAGAGTTTAAGCCTTTCTCTCCTAGTTCTGTCCTAAGACTGTAGTGGAGAGACCTAACAACACTCGGACTGAGCCCTCTCAGAACAACCATTGCAGGCTTATTCGATTGTTGATCTTATTAAGTATGTAGATGTTATCCGGTGTCGCCCCACTATCTATATATTTCAATTGGCTTAGGGCAGTTGCTTTAGAACAGTTTAAAAAAACCTGATTTGACAATCATGATGACGTCATTTGCAGATGCTTATGAGAAGCATAACAAATGACAATGTAGAGTCTCTGAAAGGTTTTCTATCTGAAAGAGAAGAATTCTACTTCCTGGAACTGACAACGGCTAAAGCCACTGATCAGACCAACCCTGTTAGCGTTAGATGGCATGATTTAGTTCTATTCTAGTAGAACTCATGCAGAGACAAACATAGGCATGTGTTCGGCAAAGCTTTTATATGAACAACAAGATGAAAGTATAAGACAAAGAGGACAGAGAACAGTAAGAGTCTCTGCGGTTTGTCTGTAGGTACATATTTAAGAGATGGAGTATTTTATTTCCATATATGTCGGATTACTTGAGCAAAAAGAAAGTAACTTGCAATACCACACTAGCGAAATTTGTACAAAAGTCCTGATGGTTTATGACTGATATTTGTAAAACAGATCATCGTTCCTGACAAAACTGAAGACATTTTTGAAAAATACACATTTAAGTGATTTTAGAAACGAAAGCCTATTAAGGTGGCTCCACACATCGTCATCAGCGTCCATTTTCGTGAAAAAGTACAGCTCGGACTCAATTATCTTGATCGAAATGTGCATGTACACCGTGTCGTCATTTCCGTATTGCGTATCGGGCATTCAATGTCGTTGTGCAAATTATAGTTACACCTTGGCCGTTTACGTTTAAACGGTTAATACGATCGGACCACTGTTGTTCGTTTATTAAATAAGGTCGGACCTAGTAATCTGATGCTGCTTTCAGGCGAGCCGTGAGAAAGCCTTGCAAGGCCTCCATATACATTTGCAGGTCCGCCAGGATTTTTACCCGAAATTGTTACATTTATAAACGGTCAAACCGGTTGCTCCGCATACACGAACAGGCCCCTGGTAAACAATAGTACACGTGCGTGCCGATGATATGTCAACACCCGATATCGAGATTTTACCGGGAAATGTATAATCACACGTATTTCAGGAATAAAGCTTTCAAATTCATAGACATAAACAGACTCACGGGAAGATAGTGACATGAGACCAAACGACC